>NC_053025.1:30469061-30590531 GCF_003073215.2 Triticum urartu
CACGGAGTTCACCAACAACCACAAGTTGGACGCCAAGGACATTGGGCAGGCCATCTTCAAGCTTCACGAGAAAATCGAGCGCCTCCAAGCCCAGATCTATGACCTGCAAAACCAAAACTGTGAGTATGAATATAGATTCAAGAGGATGAGTTTGGCTGCAGATTTGAGGATCCTGGAGACTCGATCATCCTTCTATGATGGTGAGCCTATGCCTTGGAAGATGGACGACAAGCCTACATCATCAACAACTCCTTCATCACCACCTCCGAGGAAGGAAACATAAACACATGGGTATGGGCACTCCCCTTGGCAACTACCAAGCTTGGGGGAGTGCCCCGGTATCGTATCACCATCACACCTTTTATCTTTACCATTTTTCTTAGTTCGATCCTTTTGATAATATCTTGATCTAGTAGAATAAAGTTTTAGTATGATCTAGTTGTGAGTTTTGCTTTATGATCTTTCTTATGTAATCGAGTCCGTGAGCTATATATAATAAAGATTAGTGTTGAGTCAAGGGCTTAATTATTTTGCTATGATCTTGAGGGAATAGAATAAAAGAGAAGAAATAAAAAATAAATAAAGAGATCATATGGATCTTATGGAGAGTAATGATCTCACATATAAAGAGTATGATGAATAAAAATTATTGAGAGTTGACAAACATAGTTTTGGTCATCGTTGCAATTAATAGGAAGTAATAAAGAAAGAGAGGTTCACATATAAATATACTATCTTGGACATCTTTTATAATTGTGAGCACTCATTAAAGTATGATATGCTAAAGAGTTGACGTTGGACAAGGAAGACAACGTAATGGGTTATGTTTTCTTACATCTGAGATAAATTATATTGTCATGGATCATCCAACATGTTGAGCTTGCCTTTCCCTCTCTTGCTAGCCAATTTCTTTGCACCAAGTAGAGATACTACTTGTGCCTCCAAATATCCCTAAACCCAGTTTTGCCATGAGAGTCCACCATATCTACCTATGGATTGAGTAAGATCCATCAAGTAAGTTGTCATCAGTGCACGCAATAAAAATTGCTCTCTAAATATGTATGATTTATTAGTGCGGAGAAAATAAGCTTTATACGATCTTGTGATGTGGAAGAAATAAAAGCGACGGACTGCATAATAAAGGTCCATATCACAAGTGGCAATATAAATTGACGTTCTTTTGCATTTAGACTTTGTGCATCCAACCATAAAAGCGCATGACAACCTCTGCTTCCCTCTGCGAAGGGTCTATCTTTTACTTATATCTTATACTTCATATAAGAGTCATGGTGATCTTCACCTTTCCTTTTTACATTTTATCCATTGGCAAGCACAATGTGTTGGAAAGATCCTGATATATATGGCTAATTGGATGTGGGTTTTCATGAACTACTATTGTTGACATTACCCTTGAGGTAAAACGTTGGGAGGCAAAACTATAAGCCCCTATCTTTCTCTGTGTCCGATTAAAACTTCATAACCATAAATATCACGTGAGTGTTAGCAATTGTGAAAGAGTAAATGATGGTTGAGTATGTGGACTTGCTGAAAAGCTCTTATATTGACTCTTTCCTATGTTATGATAAATTGCAATTGCTCCAATGACTGAGATTATAGTTTGTTAGTTTTCAATGAAGTTCATTATTCGTACTTGAAATTGTGATTGAATTGTTACTCTAGCATAAGAGATCATATGACAAGAATTATATAAATTGTTGTTCTAAGAACGATCATGATGCCCTCATGTCCGTATTTTATTTTTATCGACACCTCTATCTCTAAACATGTGGACATATTTTTCGATATCGGCTTTCGCTTGAGGACAAGCGAGGTCTAAGCTTGGGGGAGTTGATACGTCCATTTTGCATCATGCTTTTATATCGATATTTATCGCATTATGGGATGTTATTACACATTATGTCACAATACTTATGCCTATTCTCTCTTATTTTACAAGGTTTACATGAAGAGGGAGAATGCCGGCAGCTGAAATTCTGGGCTAGAAAAGGAGCAAATATTAGAGACCTATTCTACATAGCTCCAAAAGTCCTGAAACTTCACGGAAGTCATTTTTGGAATTAATAAAAAATACTGGAGAAAGAATCCACCAGAGGGGGCCCACACCCTGGCCACGAGGGTGGGGGCGCGCCCTACCCCCCTGGGCGTGCCCCCTGCCTCATGGGCCCCCTGGTGGCCCTCAGATGCCCATCTTCTGCTATATGAGGTCTTTCATCCGAGAAAAAATCATAAGCTAGCTCACGGGACGAAACTCCGCCGCCACGAGGCGGAACCTTTGCGGAACCAATCTAGGGCTCCGGCGGAGCTGTTCTGCCGGGGAAACTTCCCTCCGGGAGGGGGAAATCATCACCATCATCATCACCAATGATCCTCTCATCGGGAGGGGGTCAATCTCCATCAACATCTTCACCAGCACCATCTCATCTCAAACCCTAGTTCATCTCTTGTATCCAATATTTGTATCCAAACCTCAGATTGGTACCTGTGGGTTGCTAGTAGTGTTGATTACTCCTTGTAGTTGATCCTAGTTGGTTTACTTGGTGGAAGATCATATGTTCAGATCCATTATGCATATTAATACCCCTTTGATTATGAACATGAATATGCTTTGTGAGTAGTTATGTTTGTTCCTGAGGACATGGGAGAAGTCTTGCTATAAGTAGTCATGTGAATTTGGTATTCGTTCAATATTTTGATGAGATGTATGTTGTCATCCCTCTAGTGGTGTCATGTGAACGTCGACTACGTGACACTTCACCATTGTTTGGGCCTAGAGGGAGGCATTGGGAAGTAATAATTAGATGATGGGTTGCTAGAGTGACAGAAGCTTAAACCCTAGTTTATGCGTTGCTTCATAAGGGGCTGATTTGGATCCATATGTTTCATGTTATGGTTAGGTTTACCTTAATACTTCTGTTGTAGTTGCAGATGCTTGCAATGGGGGTTAATCATAAGTGGGATTCTTGTCCAAGTAAGGACAGTACCCAAGCACTGGTCCACCCACATATCAAATTATCAAAGTACCGAACGTGAATCATATGAACGTGATGAAAACTAGCTTGACGATAATTCCCATGTGTCCTCAGGAGCGCTTTCCTTCATATAAGAGTTTGTCCAGGCTTGTCCTTTAAAGGGTTGGGCCATCTTGCTATACCTTCTTTACTTTTATTACTTGCTACTCGTTACAAATTACCTTATCACAAAACTATCTGTTACCGATAATTTCAGTGCTTGCAGAGAATACCTTACTGAAAACTGCTTATCATTTCCTTCTGCTCCTCGTTGGGTTCGACACTCTTACTTATCGAAAAGGCTACGATAGATCCCCTACACTTGTGGGTCATCACCCCCTCTGGTAGTTATTTGCTCTAATATTTATTATATATTCCAAAATAATTCTCCGTAAGATTTTAGCTCATTTGGAGATGTGCAAAATAGGTATCTCTGGCGTAGCTTTTTCAGGTCCAGAATTCCTGTTGTCGGTATTCTCCCTCTTTGTGTAAACCTTGCATATTATGAGAGAAAAGGCATTACAATTACTCCATAAAGCATTATTATGCATCAAACATTATAAATAATAGTGGGAAACATGATGCAAAATGGACGTATCAGTTCCACCCTCGGCCATCATGGCAGCCCGTAGCGCTCTACATTGGAGACTCCGAAGCCTTGTCGTACAAGTCAAGGAAGATGGAGCCATGGAGGACTCCTCCACCGATATATCTAACTACTCGTGTAACCCTAGGGGGTCGATATGTTATATAAATCAGGGCCAAGCTAGTCGATAGACATCATACAGTCCCTTGGTTCATGCATGTACACTGTACACCCCAATCGCAATATACAGAGTAGGATTAGGGTTTTACCTCCATCTAGAGGGCCCGAAACTAGATAAACTCGCATCCTTGTTTCTCCTTTGACCTAATCACCATGATGGGATACCCTACCGAGGGATCTATTAGAATCATCTTTGAAAGTGGTAGCCCATGCAGGTACCACTTGGTGCATGCAGAGGTCTGATGGGGTCTCTGTTTGAATACCCCGTGATCTACGCGTCGGGTAGATGTTTGTCTTTGACACTACCACGTTCGCCGACGACTCGACTGTCCACCTCGGCCAGATCAAAAACTTCTCTCTAGGACAACTCATCAAATTTGACATCGTGAAGTGTGTCGCGGGTTCTCGCCATGAGATGGTTTTCCCGAGCTTGGCGTCTTATCAGGCCCAGGAGCAGCAAGAGGTCAATTTATTTTTGACCCACCCACCATCCACCTGATCCCGAATATCGAAAACCTCACTGCCACTGAAGTGCTCGGGGAGGAATTGAAGAGATGGAATACCAGGATGAGGAGACTATCGAGTCTGTGGGGAAGCGACTGTCAGTCGCGGTGCCATTACGCCTGTGGTAGGCAGCCTCGGTCCAGGAGTGTTACATAGTGGATATGCCCAAAGTAAGCCATGATGACGGTCTTAAGGACCCTTGACTACACAAGTTCAAAGCCAAAGAACCACAAGCCATGGACAAAAGCGAGATGAAGCTAAGTGATGGAGAAATTAGGGCAACCCGAGGCATGATGAAGCCAGATTGAAGGCCATGTCCATCATGGGCAAGGTCTCTAAGGAGCGACATCAATTGGAGCGTAGGCTGGCTGAGCTTGATGTCTACGTAACTCCCTTGTCCAGTCAGTAAAGCAGAAGGAACATCCCAAGTGCAACCATGGCCTCTCTAGCTATAAAGAATTGGCGCTTGGATCAAGCCATGTAGAACGTTGCAAACCTAGGTGACAGTGAGAGCACATTGTTATCAGAACAATGATGTTGAACAGACCCAACTAAATAATATACTACGAGAACACATCATCATGTTGTTATTAGCTTCATGCTAGACAGTGTACCTTGGGATTCGGCAAACTTTATCTGTAAGAGGGTAATTATAACATCAAATTTTGGGTGCATTGAAAAAGTATGTCAAGGGACTTGATAGCTCATGATTGGGAGTTGCTCCTATGATGATGGAAAAATATTCTTAGGGACCTCTCGGTATTTTGGTATCCCTCATCGTCTGGCCATAGATAGCATGATAGGATCACCGGGATGCCGAAATACAGAAACAAGAAAAGAGAACAAAACTGGTAACGAGGATAACCTAGTATTGTGATCAAGTTGTTGGTTCACAAGGGTGCCTATAAAAGTCTTGCCCTTGGTTCTGTCAAGTATTATGAAGTAAACTGAATTGTGTACGGAAACAAAAGCTTCGCTCAATAATTATTCATATATGTGTAGGAGTCAATATGGATGCCTAGATCATGATATTGATTATTGACTGGAAAGAGTTTCGGGTCTAGTCTACACATTATTGAACCGGCGGGGTCACATGCTTAAGGGTCATTGATTTTTTGAGTACTAGAAGTGTTAGGAGCACGAGAGAAACACACTGGAAAAGTTCTGGGAAGATTAAAATCTTTCAAAGAGAAAACTGGGTTTTTTGGGAAAACCAGGCAAGTCCCGGAGTGTCGTGGAAGCCACCGAAAGGTCCGGGAAGGTTTTAGAATGTTCTGAAACCTTCCAGAATATTCAGGGATGCACTAGAGGTATTCTCCCTTGGATGGGCTAAGTGGGGCATCCACTTGGGGGGAAACCCCATGTAGGGGCCAGCGCCACCCCCCCCCCTTTGCCTTGAGGGGCAAGTTTGGGGTGGCTAGGGTTGGGGGCGCCACACCCCATTGTGGTAGAGCCCCTGCTCTAAGGTGGCCTCCTCCCATGTGCCTATAAATACCTGAGGAGGGGAAGCCCTCCAAACACAATTCTATGCTTGAAGGTTGCACCCTCTCTCTCTCTCCCTCTCAGAAAGTTCTCAATGGCGTAAGGCTGCTCCACCTACATATCCAGGTCTCCAGTAGGTCTTCTTTTTGGACGGCGAATCTGTGCTGGATTGGTGATCTCGTACACTTGGATAGCGGCAGGGGGGTCGTTCCTTTGATCCACGAATGAAAAGAAATGGTTCCCGTGGTTGGGTGGTTTAATCCGATTTGCAGGAATCTGCATCAACAATCTTCACCAACCTCTAATCTATGTTGCGTTCGTTGGTAAATATTAGATCAAATATATTTGCATCTTCATAGTGATCATGGGTTTTTACTCGTAAGCCCGAATTTTTTGTTTTCTACTACGTTTAACACCGGTAACACTAGAGTTGATATCACTCTATGGCTAAGCCCAAGTGACACTGGAGTAGATATCCTTTATCCACTTCTTCAGTTACCCACTTATATACTTTGAGGTAGCTTAAGAATAATATGGGCAAAGAAGGCAGAACTACATTCACCAATTGGAGCTTGCCACCAAAGCTAAAGAGATGAGCCCATCTTGAAAGCCTTCTTTGGATTCTGGATATGGGTGACATGAAAAACTCCTACAGTTTAGTGATACAGGTGCAATCCAAGATAAGTGAAAGGCAAAGTACCTACATGGAATTGCAGAATGCCCTTGAAGAGTTGAATCCTATCTTCAGGTATGTTGATTGGGAACATATTGACTTGTAGTGATTATTTTGAGCTAAGTTGCTAGGGAAAATATGTGAAGAAGGTCTTTTAGATTCTTCAGTTGGTACACATTGACTGACAAAATAATATGGTTCTCATCTGGATACTACATGGTATGGTTTGCTAAGTTTGGCAAGATTGCAATGGCAGGGGCCTTACCAGATCCTTTGAGCAAGAGCGTCACTGATGGCAGACTAAAATATATTACTACCTTCGTTCGGATTTATTAGGCCCCCTCTTATTCTGGGCTAAAGTTTGACCATAAATTTTACTAATGAAATATAAACAATATGTCACGAGGGGGTCCAATAAACAAGATGCCATGGTATGTGGGAAAGTTCTTTCAAATACAAATCCAACAATGTACTTTTTGTATCATATGATTTATATTTTGTTATTTTAATAGATGATCAAAGTTTGGCACAAAATACGAGGGGCAATAAACCCGGACGGAGGTTAGTAGCAGCTACAACAAATAGAAGAGGGGAGTGTGGATCTCCTTGCCTGACTTCCCTTTTACATTTAATGGTAGGTCCTGGAACTCCATTCCTTCATCTTACAAATTGACCCAGAGAAAATGGTCTAATTATAAGGAAAGTGGGTAAAATAATGAGCATCGCTAGTCCACGAGCTCATACTTTAGGACTGCAGTGCTCAGACCTTAGCTCGAGACATCACGTCCAAGGACAAGGCAATTGATGCGGATTTCAAGAAGATATATCTATCGAGGGCGTTCGCAAACTTTCATCACCATCACCCATATATCTTATCCAACCCAATAACTTTGAGACGAACACTACCCATGCGTTGAGCATTTGTGCTTTGAAGTCTACCATTTGCATATACTACATAATAAGGCACTCCATCCAGAAAGGAAATTCAAGACCAATAAGGATATAGTAGTACCTCCACTTAGAAATACAATAATTATATAGGCACAGTCGATGTGTTAGAACTTTGAATAGACTGTAATTTATTCTTGCAAGAGTATGTTATATGCACAGTCAATGTGTTAAAACTATGAATAGATTGAGCATGGAGGGCTAATATTATTGTTTTTTTTTGCAAGATTCTATTAAGTCATATACCATTTTAGGCATATTACACAAAATTTCATTGTAAAGTTTATGCATTGGAGATTTTGAAAAGTGAAGTGTATCTTACATTTTAAGACAGACCGTGGGCGTAAGTCCATAAAGAACAACATAAAAACGATTTACAGAAAAGATGTCCTAGCTAGAGACAAGGCAGGTGATTAGGATTGGGATTAGATAGGCTTCACTTATTACGGTGTAAGGAAACAATCACGTGAGTGTTCTCCCAAACCCTGCACGCCCTTAATTTTGCCAGGTGTACTCGGGTCCGCATGCTCACAGTCAGTGCAAGTTAGCTAATCAGGAAGCACTAACTAGCTGTGACAGGCAAGAAGCAGACATTATCCAGATTAGATATGCAGAACCCTAAGCAGCAGGCAGCATCCTTGCCCTGCCTGTAGCTATCGCAGAACAATATTCTATAGCACCAGCCAAGAATCTCGCTTAATTCCCAGCCTCTCTTTCTTTTGGCTAAGCTTTTCTTGCATTATTATAAGCTTTACGGTGATGATTTAGCTAATACTTGAAAGCAATAGCTTTAAACAAATGAGCAAGCACAATGATCGTACTGCGTATCTACATTTTATTGATGGTTGTATACTTTACAGAAAAAATACATGAAAAGAGATATTACCTACTCAAAGGTTGGTTACACCACCCTTATTGAGCGCACAATGATTGGAATATGTAGTCGAACTTCCCAACCATCTAACATACCACATAAACACGTATGTGCCATGGTAATGTCTTCCATAAAAAAAAATCCCAACAAAGGTTCCTTTACCTTGACAACTCGTAATCACCTTTTTATTTGAACCAGATGAATGACATTTTCATTCAAATGGTATATTGAGGTGATACAACCGCACTGAACAAATGTAGAACCTCTGCATAACATGATGCACACAACAAAAAGAAATTTTTATTTTACAAGAAGAATAAAAATGTCATTTATCAATAAAGTAGCATAATTTTTTAACAGAGAAGTGGCATCTAGTTGGTAGAGAGCGGTAAAGCTTCGCCCAGGAAGTTAATTCGGAACTCAAGTACACTTACTACTGAAAACTGATCTATATATGCGAACCCAAGCGGTTCCATGCCTGGAGCATTTACTAATTATTAGGTGCACAATCGTATATATTGTAGGAGTAGCATATTATATTACGTAATCAGTTCCAAACATCCAATTTAGTTAGTACAGTTAGTTCATAAGCAATGTCAATAAACTAGCCAACAGGTTAGCAGGTTTCTTTCGAATGATTGTCCAATCACTCCTTAGATCCTATGAGAAACACTCGCGGATCATGTGCGCCGATCTGTAGGTTACAACTGCAGAAGCTGAAGACAGTATAATTCTTTACTCCTACGTCGTCTCAAACGCAAGCAGTTGCTGTATGTATTTACATTACGCTTGCACGGGACGCCTAAGACTGAAATCACATAGCTCAAAGAATAGACGAACGCCCTCTTCGGAGCCCCTCCACTCCACAATTCCATTCCCGGAGTTGGTGAGAGTTACAGTTAAAAATTGCGGCGCAACTATTTCCTGGCTTCACAGCTCTCGGAATTTTATGGAGCTGGTGAAATTCCGAACAAGCCTGAAGTCATCAGTACAAGCCTGAAGTCATCAGTTTTAAACATTATTCAACCAGTTAGGATGACAGTCCAATAATAGGCTCTGTAGATATCCTAATTTTCGTTGGTTGTAGTTATTTCAATACATTTGCTGATTTCATTGTATTGGATGATGATACTTGTGGTTTAATAAATATGGTTGTGTGGATCACAAATGATGCAGAGGCTGGAGATATTCCTCCTAGAAAAATTAGTTTCAAACATTGGTACCTAGGTCTGCCTAACTACCCCATTAACAATGCACACAATTAGCTACACAATGCACGATTCTCACCTAGACAATCTTAACCATTCTTGTTACCTTGTAATGCAAGTTTGAAGGAAACTATATAATTAGTTATAGCAATCCAAACAAGATGATATGTTGTATTTTATATTTTTGTTTATAAAATTGGAACACCAGGTTTATACCTCTAGAGTTGGCCAGATGAGCACCTTATGTCTAAAGCATCATTGTCATCCAAAAATCTGCGGAAGGCTGAGAAAAATACTACCGTCAAGATGAAAAATTGATGCGGTTCGGGCCATTCGGGTAAAATAGACAACAATCATTAATCTTCAACACCATTGACCACCCCACGCGGACACGCACAGACAATAATCACTTCGCCAGCAAGGCAAAAGCATACTTTCACTCAACCTTTGTATAAGTCTACGAATCCTTTGAACTGCTCTCAGCACAAAACAATACGGAACTCGATTTCTCGGCCCATGCAAAAAGCACAAGCGGAAATCAAATCAGGGGGATTGACAAAGGCCCCTGAGGATTTCGCCGTCAGTATAGTATTTTGGACTGTGAATGAGGCATAGCATGCACTACTACTAGCTTTCTGAAGCATGCAGCTTGTTCTTCACCGAAAGCGCTGCGGCCCGGTACCATGCAGCTGCAGCCATTGCTCCTGGGTCAGGAATTGAAACCAGATGGTCGGGAGAGATGTACGATGACCGTCCTGCCTGCAAGTGCAACCGAACCTCATTACTACAGGAACGGGCATAATCAAAGGGAAAGGCACAAGAATACAGATTTTAGTGGAGCTACAGTTGCACGAGCTCAAAAAACTTAAGAAAAGCTTTTGCTGAACGAGACAAGGCAAGTTATAGGTTTATATTTCTTCTTAAGCAAGGGCCAGGTGAAAGATCATACCTTTGCTTGCATTTGTTTAGTGGATTCAGCGCCAGCTAATGCTGCTTCAGAAGAAGCGATGAATGCAGTCACCGGATCATCCCCAGCTTTAAGAGACTGTTCAAGCACAATGAATACATCACATAATTAAAGATAATACTGCCGGAAGAGCAAGGCTTGGGAAGTAACCTGTTTCAAAACTGTAGAAGCGGGAATCAGAGCATCCAACATTGTGCGATATCCTGCTCTGGCACCACCATATTTGCTAACAGCAGCAATAGAGGCTTCTAAAGCATCAGCCCCTGCGGAAAAGCAGCATACTTTGTTTAGTATGCACATTTCTTGATAGTTGTCTCGGATCATAATGAAATATATGTTGTTTCTTAAGCTTTCAATCATAATGATTGATGAACATATATCTTACATTCATATGCCGTAATATTTTTGTTTTGTTTTAAGCTTGCATATGCAGCCTTGCAGAGTATGTCATACCTGAAGCATAGTATAGAAGAATAATTACTTGTGTTTTCAATTCTGGTCAATAATGCAACAAGGAAAGGACAAGCACAGATTTCTTACAGGATTCCACTTGTTCCACCCATCACCTTCCGGATTGTTGACCCAATCTCATTTACTGTTCCAGCTGCATCGTTCAGATGATAACTGGCAAAGAGGAAAGTTGACTTAAAATATGCTAACTGGTAAAGAGGAACTGGCAAAGAGGAAAGTCGACTTAAATAAGGTCAACTTGTATGGATGACTGGAAAACCCCAGCCAACATAGAAGGGTTTGAATGAAAAAACAGGACCATGACGCAGAAAGAAATGCTGTCCTTAACCAGTGAATCTTTACAAGAATTACATGCGAATACTAGGTACGGGGAGTCGCACATCAATAATATGCATTGTTTGTAACTTACCGTGTTTTCATATCTTCAAGAATAGCTGTTGCACCTCTATACATCTGGAAAAAAAATCAGCCAGTAATGAATCTTAAAACAGCTCTCATCGGACAAACACTAAGTTGATAAACCCTACTAGACCTACCGTAGTTCCACAGTCACCGTCACCGACTTTACTGTCCCAATCATTTAGGTTATCCTTGAGATCAATGAGTTCTTTAGCAGCTGCTTCAATAGCGGCCTCCAACATACAGCCTTGCTTGCTTAGTTCCTGGCGTTCTGAAAGAATCTGCAGAACAATAGCTAACCATCATGCTTAAGAAATTGGGAGTGGCAACTGACATGCATATTCCAGTATGGTCAAAACTTCACACTGGTATTTGCTAAACTTGCTGTCAGACAAGAAAAATGTTTTCATAGTTCTCCTTTTTATTACCACTGTGTTCTCCTCACCTTTCCTCTGGTATCTTTAAAAAAATTGCTATCTAGACAATAACTGGAATAGACCTTTATAAATACAACCCATGCAGAACCAGTCAATAGCATTATGAGGTTCTTGTATAGTTGTATATTTCTAAATAAAAGCGAAGGTGAACCTACTACCAGCATTACAGCCTCAGGGAAGAGGATTTTACTTTACCTCATCATCCTTCATTGAAGGTGATGGTGGTACTGGAACCGGGAATTTTGCTGGTGGGCGATTTCCTACAATAAACATCATTAGAAAACTGGTGGTTGGACGGCAAAAATGTTGTATCAGAGCTTAAAGCCTTCTTTTGTAACAAACTAATACTAAATGATGTGTGATAAAACCAAAAATATATTTAAAACGCTGGTAACTTCGCACTCTACATTCAGTTCAAAAAAAAATCCTGCTATTTTCTGCACCCAAACTAGCCTGGTTCTGCAGCCTCCAATTAAAGGTTGTACAGAAAGAGTTTGAAAGTGTAGTTGTGCTAAAGATCACCAATAACGTAAACTTAAGTATTCTCAAAAACAAAAGGCTAGTAACAGAAGGCACAGAACTAGAAAACCCATCACATCAAAAACCTAGAATACAGATATTAGTGGCTAACGGCTGCAGACATGCAACTAGTTTTCTGCTAGCAAGATAACTACCTTCAGAACCAACAGGCCAAGCTGGAGCTTTAGTGGGAGCGTCAAGTCGCTGCAAAATGTTTTCATCTGATCGCATAATGGTGATAGAAAGTCCTGCAATGAAAACATAATTTAAAGTATTTAATATATGCCATTCATAATAAACTAAGGAATTAGCCACAAGTCAAATGATTGCATATCCGATGAAAATGCAGAATACAACACATTAGCAGAAAAGTGAAGTGGCTAGATAATCAGCAATTGGTCAAATGAAATTAATGCGGATACATGTTCAAGCAACCACCCAGATCAGCATAATATATGTGTGATACTAATTACTCCCTCTGTAAACTAATATAAGATGTTCTAGGTCACTAAAGTAGTAATTAAAGTGGAGAGATGTTCATAAAGCTTAGCCACAGATTATCTTAGGGCCTTTAGCAGATATCAAGGTTCTCTTAGAAAGATCCATACAAGAACTAACCAGCCATATCAAGTGATGTCATAAATGTGCCAGTGTAGACTCTGTCAACAGCAATCCCATACTCCAACTGTAACTCAGGCACCGCTTTTCTTGCTGCAATCATAAGCTCCATGACAGGAGTAGCACCTAATCTGTAAGATGGTATTAGACAACAAAGTAACATGACTTACTTGATTCATAATGTAAACAATGCAGATAAAGGAACTGATACAGTAATGCACCTCCAAAGATATCAAAGTTTGCCACAGTAGATTTATGGCAGTGATTAATATGGAAGATGGTTCATGGGTAAAATTAACAACACTTAGTCTGAGTTTGACAGTTGGTCCTAGTTTCAGACCCCTTTAATCTTACTGAAGCCACTGAGAGATGGTATTCAGTCTCCTAAAAATGCTAAATCAATGTCTGCTTCAGTCCTAGCGTCACATACCAGTCAGTTTCCTGGGGACATTTTCCATTGTAATAGAAATGGATAACTAGAAAGATAATGGGCATAGTCGAATTTCTCCAGAACCGACATCTTAAGTACTAAATTCTCTAATCACTGTGAAAGCTGCAAATGGTGAAATACATTGCAGACCCATATAACTATCCTAGTCATATTCAGTATTTGTGCTGGTAATTTTCTGATGGTAAAAATCAACTCTTAAAGTAACAAAAATGCTCAGATTTGTAGTTACCCATTGATTAGGAGAACAGCATTGCTCCCTCTTGTGATAGGAAGATACTGAGTTTCCTGCAAATACGAAAGACCACACAATAAGCAAAAGTAACAAGACTAGTAAATACAAGTAACATTAGTTGGCAGAAACTCACACTGAAACAGTATCTACGAAAATTAAACTTTATACCAGGACAGGAACAGCACGAGTTCTCTTTCTTACTGAAGGCTACTGTCCTTTCAGCATTAACCTTAAGTGCTTGTGAAATGATTAAATCAAGGTAAACTGATGCAATGGAAGGAGAGTCCCACCCAAACTTTCAACCCCCATTCCACTCCTTTCCCTGGCATTCAGGCAATGGCCTCTTTATTACTAGTAGGACCTACCCTAGTTATTTTCATAACCTTCTGCAAACTTCACCTTTTGGTATTTCAGAACAAATCATAGCTAGCTAAGCTTAGCTTAGTGTTGAATTTCACAAAGAATAAAAAACATGATTTCATTGTACTCAAACATGACTGATAAAGATTGGACAGATGTCTAACAACAGTTCAGTGCTTGCAGTGAACTAAAGGAGAAATGGAGAAACACAAGAGAGGATAGAAATAAATAAATTGCATATCACCAACCACACCTGTGATAGTATCTGCTTAAGAACATGTTCGACCACCACATCAACCGTCTGTAGCTCAACAACAGCAGCACCAGGTTCTCCATGCTGGGAAACAAATCAGATGCTTACTGTATTTGGAAAAAAATAAAGTTTGCAGCTCTTGGGTATACTGAAAGCAAACAATTGTTGATGCCGTCTAGACTTACAATTCCAAGGCCAAGCTCAATTTGCTCAGGACCTAAACGATCAGATGTCACTTGCCCAGGCAACGTGCAAACAGAAAGTGCTACTCCCATTGTACCAACAGCCTCAGATGCATGTTTTGCTTCTGCAGCAACATCTGCAAGAGATAAGCCAGCATCTGCAGCAGCCCCAGCAACCTGTAGAATCAAACGAAGTGAAGACTTCAGAGAACAGCAGGAAATATTTACAACAAGGCATTGGTTTTCTATTCAAGTTAGGATGACCACAAAATGTTGGTGGACACTGTCACAGCCCAAGTTCGTGAGAATGTAGCGATGAGGTGGTGGCTGCACTGTGGCACTAATGACATCGACAGGGACAGGGTATGTGGAGGAGAAACCTCCTTTGATGAGCCTGAGGCTTACACATTAGTCCATTATATGTATAACTCCTTGGTCCACAAGTCAGATCAGATCCTTCCTAACAAACCCTGATTATTTCACATCTTACTTAGCACTAACCTTTTGAAACTAACTGACAAACATGATAAGCAAGGAAATAGAGGTCGCAAAGCTAAGCCTCACGCTGCAGGTTAATGGACATGATGCACATAATGCTGGCCTCACATAGTATCAATTAAGACAACCACAATGACGGAATTTGTTCACCACATAGTATCAGTTTTATTAAGTACAAACAGGAAAAAAGATAGTGCCTCATCAGTCAAAATAATTCCTGGTTAATGTCTGCTACTATGATTTCCTCATCTAGCAGGCTAGCACCTAATAACTAGGCACCATCGGTTTGTTTAGACAAGATACAAGCTGGTCAAACCAGAAAAATGCATGAACAAGTGGTAGATCTATTGGAAGGGATTTTCCTAGGTGCATTGCTTAACAAATCAAGAAGTGTAACACAGCAGTAATCACCAAAATGCATAAAACAAGAATCTAAAATCGAAAAGGCAATGGCCACAATGGAATACCTTATGCACAAGAATTGTTCCTGCTAAACCTCTTCTACCAGCTATCCCCCGAGGCGGGGGAAGGGCACAATCATCTCCAACAATTACCATCTGCAATTGGTGGATAAATGCTGATTACAAGCTGATTTTAATATGGTATGCTATACTAAGGTCGTAAGATGTTATATGCTCATCAACCTCTATCTTATAGCCTTCAGATTTTGCCTGCTCAGCAGCTAATCCAAAATTAAGTCTATCACCAGTGTAGTTCTGCAAATGTCCGACAACAGAACGTGAGTACAGAATGCAGTGTACCTTGGAGAACAGAATGTAGTGCAACTAGAACAAAATACAATAACATAAACAGAAACAAGCACTACAGATTAATTTTTTGGGAAACAACACCAGCATAACAGCACCACACATGCATCTATAGCCAAGTAAGCCCCAGTGGGCAGTGGCTAGGTTTTTCCTTTTTGAGCATAGGTCAAGGATAGCCTTCATCCAATAATCAGTAGAGAACGGTGTCAACATCATAAATAAAAAGATTTTAAGTGTAATGTTTGTTTTCTTTGACTGTATTTCTCACCTCAAGAACATTTCCTCAAAATAATTATAATACTACAAATAAATATTGAGGGTGTTCCCTCCATTCCTTCTCAGTCTTTCACCACAGCTAGTGTCTCCAGGAGCTTGCATAGCACTTTGAGCAGGAGAGAGACCACAGACCTTCACCGGTAAAATTGCCAAGAACTTAACAAATATGCAAAATTCAACCCCCAAGTCAAATTCTTAGCTCTGTACACTCTACACAGACAAAATTGCCTTTCAAGAAAATCCAATCGACCATATCTACAGCTAGCAATTTAGTTTGTCCCAAGTTTATTTTCAGGAATCTGTGCTAAAAGTTGAGCCCCCTGTCCATCCATAGACGTATTTGTCTAAACAGTACACAGAATTAAACAGGTGAAGAAAACGATAGGAAATCTTTCTGAGAATCAAATTGGCATTGATCAATCCCAACTTCGCAAACATCAGATAAAGCAAACTTCAGATGCATTATGTTGTTCCTATTAACTAATGAATGTCCTTTCATAATAGAAACTACTGAGTACCTTTATTATCAGAAGGCATCCCATGGTGCCAGTTACAGCTCGAATAGCCTACAAAACAAACATACAGTGCAAAAAATGTGAGAGCAATCTTAGCAGTGAAAGCAGGTTGACACAGTTTTATTGAAAGAAACATACAGCTAAAATAGAATCAACAGGTGGAGAAGCAAAAACATCTCCAGAAACAGCAGCTGTCAACATTCCTGGCCCAACAAATCCCGCATGGGCTGGCTCATGACCACTTCCACCACCTAAGAATAAAATTAGTATTATAGTACAGATAAGATTGTATTCTATGGTCTCAATAATATAAAATCCTGGCTAAAAGTAAGTAGTTGACATGTTTGTTTATGCAGGAAGAACAATAATCTATAAGAATATCGACTTAACTTTTGTATCAGTCATCAGAAGATAACATTTACAGCTACCAAGAGTAATAGCAGACTCGGATGCATATTTGCTAAATCTTTGACAAATACATCAGAAGATAACATTTACAGCTACCAAGAGTAATAGCAGACTCGGATGCATGTTTCCTAGGAACCAGTTCACAGTTTGGTAGAACCAGCAGAAAAAATTTCATAAATAAACAGTAACCACAGATAATATTCAAACTGAGTACATTCAAGCTATAGCTCTGATGTATCATATTACTGATGACAACTAACTCATTGCAGGTTAACCTCAGTACAGGTTTTTCATGAGAGGTGGGTGTATTTACTCTTCAGCAATCGTAAGCAAAATTAGATGGCTAGTTTTGTTCAATCATATCAGCTATATTAAAAATGAATGAGCTGGTAATAAGTAATAGACTACAAGCTCATGAATGTAGGCTCCAAGTCTATTGCTACAAGATGTACAGGCACCTTGCAATAACATAGCTCTAGTGTCTAGGCATAGTTCAGGCACAAAGACCAACACAGTGCCCCACATGCCCTACACGCCTCTCGGATAATATAGTGGTAACTGTTGAGGATAGAGGCTAACAGATCACATACTGTCAGTAAATATGGTAATAGCGCATTTTACTTTGTTCATCATGAAATCTATGAGTGCTACAAATTTTGGGTTCACGAGAAACATGAGTGTTCAATACAACTCTTAGATGAGCAGTCTATGCATACATGAAAACAGTGTGCAAACAACACAAAAAACACAATGGATCTTCCTGGTGGGGACCACAATGCACCACCTGCACATGGGCAAGAAGCATGCCTTTTCTATCAAAATGCCACAGGGTGCAGTCCATCTAGGTATACACTGTCCTGTGCCCTCCAACATCAATAGCACCAAGCACAGATCCGAGATTGTACTCGTGCCGTACAATGAACCTCGCATTTTGAGATATCATGTAATCGTAAGCAACCAAGAGTATGACTGCCATCATACATTCATACTACTGCAGAACTTGCAAAACTAAAAAGGCATCCTTATGCTGAACTCATTAGAATTTTCAGAATCGCATATAAAACTAGATATGCGAGATGACACGCTTCATTGGCAAATTCAGTCAGTAACCAGCATAAAGAGGCAAACCCTACAAACGTTGTAAGTTGTGATCTCCAAGCTGGGTCATACCATACATACTGCATTTTACACAGAGAGCAATCAACATAACTTTACACAGAGAGCAATCAACATAAAAAAGAACTGAACATTTGCACCAAATGAAGCATCGCATTCACAAGGTCGAGTTCCCAACAGGGACGTACCTGAGATGACAGCAACCTTGTCATAGGCACCGCCCACAGCATCAGCGCGAAGAACAACTTTAATCTGCACACATTGTAGGGGAATTTCGTCACGGAACGGTCCCAAGCATCATCGGAACCATTACCCAGCGAACAGTGTTCTCACCTCAGGGAACCCGTCCAGGTACTGCAGGCCCGGGTAGGTCTCCACCAGCCCCTCGATGAACTCAGTCACCACATCTGCAAAAGCGGGACCGACCCGAAGCCCCGCCGAGGGCAGCGACGGCGATTAAACCCTAGAATCGACCAAAACCCACCGGAAATCGGCGGAAAACGGAGGGGAATGGGCGCGGGGAGTACCGTCGGGGTTGTTTATGAGCTTCTTCCCCTGCAGGGCCATGGCGAGGGGGAGGCCTCCCGGCGGCGGCGCGCGCGCGCCCCGGCGATCGCCGGCGGAGAGATTGGGGTGGGGGGAGAAGCGGGGGGCGAGCAGTACGAAGCGAGTCGCCGCCCCTGGTTCCTGTGGCCTTTTTCTTCCCCTTGCTTGCTCGAGTTGAAGTGGGGTGGGGTGGGGTGGGGTGGGGAGGATTATCCTTTTATAGGCGCGGATTAGCAGTCCACTGACGAAATGGATAACGATGGAATTACAGTCAGGTCCCTCTTTTGGTAGAACCGCCCGCTCGGAATTTACACTGCAATTACGGCCCCCCCTCGTCTGACGTGGACTTCTATGCGTTGTTTCCAGTTTTCCATTTTCATTGTAAAGACTGAGACAACGCATTGACGATGGGCAAATATACGCTGGTTACAAATTAGGGCCAATGGAAATGAAGGAAGAAAATAACTACTGTGTATTTCGCCACAGACAAAAAGAAACGGTTCACCGTACAAAATGGGAAAGATTTAAAATCGGTCCACTGGCTGAGCGCCAGGTCGGTTGCTTGCGAGCACGCGCTTGCCTCGTGGGGCCCACGCACCGCTTTGTCCCTTCTCGATATCTCTATCTCCACCGAACAACCTTATCCACGCATTTTCGGGCGTTGACTTCCTCTTTTGCTTCTTTCTATCTCTCCCCCGTGCTCCTCAGCCTCCGCTACGGTCAAACCCGGTTTTCCTGTGCCTTCCCCAACCGCCCTCCCCCCCTCCTCTCCCTCTATCTTTCTAGCGCTCCGTTGACACCCCACTTCTTCACGACTCTTGTGATCCCCGGCACACCTTCACTTCCTCTAGACACCTCCTTCCATGGCTCCGCTCTGAGTCGTTGCAAGGCTGACGGGGGACACGTGACGCTGTCAAGCAGCAAGCCCTCGACTGCAACGTTGTTTAGAAATTCGGAAAAAAATTGTATTTCTTCATAAACAAAAAGGAACCATCCACTTTTGAAAATGGAAAAGATTTAGAATCGCCGACCGGCTAAGCGCTAGATTGTTTGCCCACCCACACCTGCCTGCCTCCCGGGGCCCATGCACCGCTCTGTGCCCCCTCATTATCTCTATCTCCACCGAGCAACCTTATCCATGCATTCCCAGAGCATTGACTCCCTCTTCTCTTTCTTTCTATCTCTCCCACGTGCTCCTCTGACGCCGCTGTGGTCAAACCCGGTGTTCATGTGCCTCCCCAGTCAGCCAATCCCCACCCTCTTCCTCTATCTCTCTGGCGGCTCCACTCTCCAACGCTCCGCCGACACCCCACTTTCTTCATGGCTCTTATGCTCCCCACCACACCTTCACTTCCTCTAGAGACCTCCTCCCATGGCTCTGCTCTGAGTTGTCGCAAGGGCGATGGGGGACACACGACGTAGCCAAGAAACAAGCCCTCAACCGCAGCGCTGGTTAGAAATTTGGAAAAGAAAAATGCTATATTTCTCCACAAACAAAAGGAACCATCTAATTTTAAAAAAGGGGAAAGATTTAGAATCAGCCGACCGGTTCAGCGCCGGATCGTTCGCCCGCCAAGACACGCCTGCCTCATGGGGCCCAAGCACCACTTTGTGCCCCCTCGTTATCTCTATCCCCATCGAACAACCGTATCCACACATTCCCAGGCATTGGCTCCTTCTCTTTCTTTCTATCTCCCCATCGTACGTGCTCCTTCACCACCGTTGTGGCCAAATATGGTGTTCGTGTGTCTTACCAAGCCAGCCAGCCCCCTCCTCTCCCGCTATCTCTCTGGCGGTTCCACACTCCAGTGTTCTGCAGGCACCCCACTTCTTCACGTCTCTTGTGCTTGTCATCGCACCTTCACTTCCTCTGAAGACCTCCTCCCACGGCTCTGCTCTGAGTTGTCGCAAGACCGACAGGGGACACGCGACGCAGCCAAGCAGCAAGCCCTTGACCGCAATGTTGGCAGGGGGTCTGCGCACTACTACAAATCCCTTGATGTCGCGTGTTTTAGGCTACCGATTTTCCACAAGCAGTGCTGCAAGCAGGTGGAGATAGACGGGCATTCACTGGAACTGTTACGACGAACACCCACCAGTACTTCAACGAGAGAGCCTACCATTGCTACGACAACCGACCACCAATGGAACGGGGCGTGTGGACAGTGACGCTTTGTGCTGGAACCTACATTCAATAGTTCATCGACGGTGTGCTAGAGATGTTGCTTTTGCCCGTGGCAAGCTGGCCATGGTGGCAGGTTGAGGCTTGAACCGGAGACCACTCATATTGGAACCAACTTCAGGCATGCTCGACTGACGCCTCAGCCTGCTGTGACCCAGCGATGGCACACTGTGATGCTAGAACCGGTGGCTCGGCGTGCTGGAACCGCCGCTTTGGCATGCTGCAAGGAAGCAAAGGCGAACGATGATGCTAGAACGCACATTAGCATGATGCAAGGTCGTATGAAAATAGCCCGCGAGTTGTGATTGGTGTTAAGGTCGTGTGACAACTGCTTTTGTCGTTGTTGTGATAGCCTCGGGGGAGATCATGAGGTTGTCTAACCATCGGTTGCTGGGAGCAGCACTTCAACGATGGTCGGTTAAGCGATGCCCGATGCCCCGAGGTTTCGTGCGCGAGCATTACGGTGGGAAGAGAAGGGGCGTGGGGTAAGAGCTTTTTTTCTTCGAAAATGATGTCGATATGAAGCAAGGGCTAATTTGATGTCTAGGAGGCGATGCACCGGACAGTGCAAATGTGACCGATCGGGAGCTCATCTCCATCAGCCGATGCCTGGTTTCCCCCTTACAAATTGCAATCGGGATATGGTTTTAGTATGGTCTTTGGATTCCACAACACCCTCCTACCTCTCAACCTAGGCACGAAACATTCGTCGTCTCTCAGATCCTCCCTTCCTCCATATCTCCACCCACTCCTCCTGACAAGGTCGGTGGTTCCCTCTTCTTAGCTTGTTGCTTCGATGATGACAAGATCCATATTTTGCGTATTTGGCATGTAGTTATGACTAGATTTTTCTTGTCATTGTGGTTTCATTCAGATGACGGTGTTCATGTTACCCCAGCTTTAATGTCGTCTAGGAGGCATGGTCGACGACATTAAGGATCTAGTGGATTAGTGTTGGCGATGGGCATGTGCTCTCTGGTGTTGTCTTTGTCGTTGGCTTGTTGCCGCCGACATCCTCTTGTGTAAGGGTTGTTCACACCCCAGATGGTCATGAACCGGGTTGTTGGTTCCCACTGGTACGCTAGCCCTATCGTCGGCACAAATTAGGGCACATCCCATATCCAATTGTACGTGGTTTGGCTACTAAGGCGACATCAACAAGAAATTGACCTTTACTAGTCAGTATGGATGAGAAAGTTTTTGATCTTCTCTTTTTTTCTCCTGTGGGTATTTAGGGTATCTCCAACGCGGACCCTCAAATCGCCTGAAAACATTCGGATCAAGCTGTCCAGACGCACTTTGCCATCCAACACGGTACTGTAACGCCCCAGACACGTCTGCAGGTTACTGGCCTTTACTCCTAGCGGGATCTAGACTGGCCACATAGATTAATACTAGTCTCTCATGTGCACTTTGTCCTCGCTCATGCGCACCTGGGACCAACTTCCTAGTCGGTCACCGATCCTGAAATTGCTCCAAGCTGAGCACACTTAACTTTGGAGTTCTTTTCGAATGGGCTCCCGATAAAGAAGGAATTCCTTGTTGGTATGAGTAGTTTATCATCCCATTAAGCCATGCTCTCACATACACCCCAACTCAAAGGAATTGACGTCCTCATCGGGCCACATGAACATTCCCTCTTGGCACATACGTATGTGCATCCAGTCCGGCACATGTGCCATGCCGTGTGCCATGACGGGTCACGAACGTCATGCACAATATGACCGCACACCTAACCCACAAAAATTCGTGTAACTGTGAGGGTCAGTTCTGTTACCAACTTGTAACACCCCAGACACACCCGCTGGCACCACAAAAAAAGACACATCCGTGACATTTTGGGCCGAACGAAAAAATTTATGTCATGCTTATGACACTTCTATGACGATAATTGTGAGAAAACCTGGTATCATCATAGATGTGGTGGGCTCCTACTTCTATGACAAAAAATCATGACAGAAATTGGGCTTTTCGTCCTGGGCGGGCCGGAGATGCAGCTGCATGACATTCTTTGGGCCATCCATGATGGAAAAAATCATGCTAGAAGCTAGGGCGAGGAAAATATCACGGAGTTCTCGGTTACGATGGGTGGTCGGGGCCGAGCGATGCACTGTGGTTTGCGCGTTTCTCTCATGTACGCGCGTGTGTACGAGGCGTTGGCTAACTGAACCCGAGCGATCGCACATTACTGAACCCGAGCGATCGATCCCTTGGCTATTAACTCAACCCGAGCGGTTCATTCGCTGCTGACTAAACCCAAGCAATTCCTTCGCTGCTGCTGCTAATTGAACCCGAGCGATTGATTACTGTTGCTGCTTACTGAAGCCGATCGAGCCCCCATGCGAGACGTAGCCAGTCGGTGTTGGGTTGCCTCTCGATGAACAGTGACCGTTGCTACCGTGCGCGCAATACATAGAACGAGTCAAGACGTGGTGAGTCGAGCCGGTTGGTTGGCTGTGGATGAACAATTCCCGGTGGGGCTTGGATGAACATGACCCCTTGGTAGTAGGCTGTTGCCGCTGGATGAACAGAACCCCGAGGAGGCCACTGCACCCCAGCCGGTTGGGGGTGGATGAACATGACCCCGTGGAGGCTCTATGAACTGCAGCCGGTGGAGGCTGGATGAACAGTAGTCGTGGATGAACAGTAGCCCGTGGAGGCTGGAGGAGGTCGACGGTGGATGAACACTAGCCCGTGGAGGCTGGAGTGAGGCAGTAGACGGTGGATGAACATGACCCCGTTTCGACCGTAGGCTCTCCAACACAAGTACGTTTCCTCCGTTTTGCGGTACGCCACACCCCTCTCGATCAACAGGACCCCATTTCGACCATAAGCACTCGAACACAAGTCTGTTTCCTTTGTTTTGCGGTACGCCAGACCCCTCCCGATGAACAGGATCTCATTTCGACCGTGGCCGGTGGAACAGAAGGTCGTTTCCTCCGTTCTGCGGTACGCCAGACCCCGTTTCGGCTATTCCGTCCAAGCCGGTTGGCTCCCGTTGAAGAGGACCATTCCGACCCATTCGGTTGCCTCCCGATGAACAGGGCATTGTTTCTCTGTTCCGACCTAGCTGGTTCGCTGCCCGATGAACAGGACGTCATTGCCGCCGTCTATTGTCTCTCCATGTACACAAGCCCTGGCCGTCCGTATATATGCGCGAGTACGCGCTCGAGACCCCACCCGTATGTACATATGTGGCTGTATTTTTTTGCCCTGTGGTTGTACGTACGTGTACATGACTTAGACGGGACTGCGTGAACTGCTATGTCGGGTGCTATACAACGGCACGTGCCGCTACTTACTCGGTCGCGGTTCATACTTGCAGAGAGACTGATCGACCAGTATGTACATACACGTTCATGACCAGACATACAACGCTACGTACGCTTTGACCGAATGGGTCCCAGCGGTCAAGGAGGATAAGGACACACTTCCTTGCGTGCGAAGATATAGCTGGTCGGTCCCAGCTGTCAGGGGAGGAATCTTTTTATTTTGCGAGTAATAAGGAGACACTTCCTTGTGTTCGAAGATGTAGCTGGTGGGTCCAGCTATCAACCTCGCCGCCTAAAGTCCTCCTCCTGTGGCCGTCCTTCATTGACCACATTGACCACGTCGCGTCAAGAGCACCAAGGCGGTGGACGATGACGAGGCCTAGGAAGGGAATGATGTGAAGTCGGGGAAGACGCAAGAGTGGATGCCCACGCGGAGGGGAGTACGTGGGTTGACTGCTTCGGCTGCGGTGTGAGGCCGCCGTCGCCGGAGAATAATAGTAGGTGTGGATGAGTATAATGGGATGGCATGGCCAGTGGTGGCAGCACAGCCGGACACGGGAGGCACGGGCAGGTGACACGTCCGGCGCTGGTTTGGACGGCTGGAGTAAGAAGACGAGAGGTTGAAGAAGCACGACGGCCGTTGGATGGACATCGTACGGTCACTGCAACTAGAATCGTTTATATTGACTAAGTTGACAAAGCCCTTGGTACGCGTCAACTTAGTAGGCCCACAGGTCAGCCTCCGAAACGGTGCGCCCCAGATATTAGGGGGAGGAATCATTTTTTGGACGGCTGAAGCAAGAATATCTGAGATTGAAGAAGAAGCACAATATCCGTTGGATGAACATCCAACGGCCACTGCTGCTAGAACCGTGTGTTGACTATAAGTTGACAAAGCCTTGCGGACGCGTCAACTTAGTAGGCCCATAAGTGTATGGCAGAGAACATATAGCCCATTTGCCATTTGTAAGAATGTACAACCCATTTTTGAATTCTAATATAATTTACTACAGCCCATTTACAGTTTGTTAAAAGTACAACCCATTTTCTAACTCCGCAACGATTAATAATTTCAACCAACCGCTCAAAACAGAATTCAATAAAATTTTCCACATTTTGATGGGATCAGAAATATTTTTATCTCGAAATTTCTAGTCAGATTAAATACAATTTCAAAATAAATTTGTATTACATAAAAATCCTACGAAATATTGCGCGTGCAACAAGTAATGAAATTAAAATTTTCAAAATCCAAAAATAATTTTTTTAAAACTAATTACGTGTTTGGTGCACTTTTTTATAGTTACTGCCTAGTTTTTATAATTATATCCTATTTATTATTTCTTAAAGCCCATTTTCTTGTTAAGCCTAATGCATCCCTTCTAGGAAAGATTTGCAGCCCAGCGGGCGAAGAATAAAACAAGTTGACCCGGATATTGTGTACAACTGTCGGCCCAGTTGCATTGCTGATGTTAAAAAAAGGCCTGTGTACTACAGTGCAACTTTATAGGGCTACTCAGCCCACATTCAACGACGCCGGAAAAGCCCAAACAAGGCTTATGTATAACTTTTTGAACTCACTTGGCTCAGTTAATAACTTAAAAAAGTCATAGTACAGTGGAACCTAATTAAAAGTTGTCACGAGCGAAGAAATAATTCAACAGGTCCCACTTGTGCGTGTGTGTATGTGTGAGAGAGAGACCCATTGGTCGGTGCTCGTAAATACATCTTCCAGTCATATGCATTGTTGATGCTCAGTAAAAATTTATATAGTTGACACAATCATATAGAACATCATAGCACACTGAACTTGCATACAAAAATTTCACGCAGGCGGCACAATCAGGGTGGAAGCAGTGGATCGCTACGGGTAGGGCTATGTTGAAACCAACGAACTTTACCAATGACGGGGAAATATCTTGAATGTTGTGCAAAGAAAACAGATTGACAACACAATAAGTTCTGCTAGCATATTAAGTTGACGTACAACCCTTTCTAAAAAAAGTTCAGGTAGAAAAATAGAACAGGTCACAGTCAAATGTATTGGCACATCAGTGCTTCACACCCATAGCTCGGATTTAACTAGTAACTGACAAGATTCAGTTGTTACCTCAAATTAGATCACATTCAGGCAGCCAATTCTTCCTCTTCTCCCAAAGAAGGAGTGGCATCCGCCGCGCGATGGAGTAGGCCCCGTGCCATCCATCGTTCCAGCAACACGGGGAAAGTCTTGTTGGGAACACAGTATTTCAAAAAAATTCCTACGATCACGCAAGATCTATCTATGAGATTCATAGCAACGAGAGGGGAGAGTGTGTCCACATACCCTCGTAGACCGAAAGCGAAAGTGTTTGGTAACGCGGTTGATGTAGTCGAACGTCTTTGCGATCCAACCGATCCTAGCACCAAACGTACAGCACCTCCGCGTTCAGCACACGTTCAGCTCGATGACGTCCCTCGAGCTCTTGATCCAGTTGAGGACGAGGGAGAGTTTCGTTAGCACGGCGGCATGTTGATGGTGATGATGAAGTTACCGGCGCAGGGCTTCGCCTAAGCACTACGACTATATGACCGAGGTGTGTAACTATGGAGGGGGGCACCGCACACGGCTAAGAGAAGACTTGGTGTGCCTTTGGGGTGCCCCCCTCCCACGTATATAAAGGGGGAGGAGAGGAGGCCGACCATAGGGGGGCGCGCCATAGGGTAGTCCAACTAGGATTGCCAATCCTAGTTGGAGTCCCCTTCCTTCCAAGAGAGGGAGAGAGAGGGAAGGACGAAGAGGGGAGAAGGAAAGAGGGGGCGCCGCCCCCTCCCTAGTACAATTCAGACTGGCCATGGGGGGCGGCCTCCCTTCTGGCCCTCCTCTCCTTTCCACTAAGGCCCATGAACTTCCCAGGGGGGGTCCGGTAACCCCCGGTAGTCCGAAACTCATCTGAAACAACCCGAACCATTCCGGTGTCCGAATGCAACCTTCCAATATATAAATCTTTACCTCTCAACCATTTCGAGACTCCTCGTCATGTCCATGATCTCATCTAGGACTCCGAACAAACTTCGGTCATCAAATCACATAACTCATAAAACAAATCGTCATCGAACATTAAGCGTGCGGACCCTATGGGTTCGATAACTATGTAGACATGACCGAGGCACATCTCCGGTCAATAACCAATAGCGGAACCTGGATGCTCATATTTTCTCCTACATATTCTACGAAGATCTTTATCGGTCAAATCGCATAACAACATTCGTTGTTCCCTTGTCATCGGTATGTTACTTGCCCGAGATTCGATCACCGGTATCATCATACCTAGTTCAATCTCGTTACCGACAAGTCTCTTTACTCGTTCCGTAATGCATCATCCCGTAACTAACTCATTAGTCACATTGCTTGCAAGACTTATAGTGATGTGCATTACCGAGAGGGCCCAGAGATACCTCTCTGATACACGGAGTGACAAATCCTAATCTCGATCTATGCCAACTTGTCGGCGTTCTGGGAACGGGGGTCCCCAGACTTGCCTGCCTGCGGCCTGCGGCGTGGCTTAAATGGGGGCCCAGCCCGGCCCATCTTCATCAACACAAGACTCAAGACCCTCGCGAGGGGCCAAGCCTCGCGGGGCGGACGACACGACGCATCCTCAGGCGGAGCCTCATCAGGCTGGCTCGCAAGGAGGCGGAGAGTTCAAGGCGGGGTACCTCGCGAGGTGCCCATGACGTAAGCCATGACGACTCAGGGTGCCAGGCGGGCGCCAGCGCACGCAGCGTCCTTCTTTCCTCTTTGGTGCAAAGGGGGCAAGCGCAGCCGCGGAGTACCGAGGCATCAGGCAAAGGTTGCCATTTCGGTGCAATGAGACCAAGACTAGGAGGACTACGAGACGGAGGTCACCATGGAGCCCAGCACGGCGTCATCACCAGAGCCTTTGGCAGGCGAAGACTGCTTTTGTCAGGATAAGTGTACTCGCTGTCCCCCTTCAAATTAGCCCGCCATCGTTGGCTCCCTTCCCGCTCAATATTTGGGAAGAGGACCAGGGCCTCTATAAATAGGACTAGCCACCCACATAGCAAGGGGTTTCGAGGGATCATCTCATCCAGGACAGAGAGAGTAAGAAAGAGAGAGAGAGGTGACCCAACTCCTCCTAGTAGTTCATCACCCCAGCCAAGAACAGACCCTCGCGAGGCTGTTCTTCCTTGTATTGTTCATCATCTCCAGCCCCAAGAGGCAATCCACCAACCACACACTAGAGTAGGGTATTACACCACAACGGTGACCCGAACCAGTATAAATCTTGTGTTCCTTGTGCGGTTCTTTTACTAGTTTAGATCCTTACGAGACGGAGGGGTAGAAGGCGTAATCTCCGCGCGCACCCCAGTGTTCGAACCTTAAGGGTCTGCCGGAACCCGTGAATCCGACATTTGGCACGCCAGGTAGGGGTGCGCCGGAATTCGTCTTCCACCACACCGCTCTCCTCCGACCGTCGCATCCATGTCTGACGCTCGTCGGGCCCGCGCCGAGCGCCTGGCCGCCATCGCTTCTCGCGTCGCCCAGACGGCCCCCGTCGGTGGGCGTCCTCGTCGTTCCCCGTCGCCCGCCATCAACGCCGCCACCGGCCCGGCGGGGGGCGAGTAGCAAGCGTCGTCTCAGCACCCGTCCGTGCGGCAAGACGGCCGCACCGCTACTCCATCGCTCGCACCAGCTGGATCTTCGTCCCGCGCGCTCCGCGCACCCTTGGGGGCTCGAGCTGCACTCATCGCGGCAAACGAACTCCTGCGCTATGACCCGTCGACGACGTCTACGAGGAGTGGCTCGACCGTGTTGCCGAGCTCGTCCGCGCCGCAGGGGGCTCTCCTGCGCCGTCCGCTCCGCTGCGCCGCACTCCGCCCCGCGCAGGCAATGAAGCTCCGGGGGCGTACCAGCCGCCTCCTCTCCAAGAAGACGTCATGGCTCCAAGGCGCGTGGCCCCTGGGCGGAACCCGCTCCGCCAGGTGCCAGCGCAGCAAGAACGAAGCTACCAAGAAGTCCCTCGCCCGCAAGGAGCTGCCCGGGCGCTCCCTGCTCCAGCTCCGGCACGCCAAGACCCCGCTCTGCTCCTAGCTGCAGCGCGTGGGGACCCTCAAGACCAAGCTCTCCACCAACCGAAGCCTTTCGTGGCCACTGCAGGCTGCCGCGCCTACACCACCGAGCTGCGCAGCGTCGCGTGGCCCGGCAAGTTCAAGCCGGACCTACCTCCTCGCTACGACGGCACAACTGATCCCGCAGAGTTCCTCCAGCTCTATGAGCTGGGCATCGAGGCTGCCAGCGGGGACGAGAAGGTCATGGCGAACTGGTTCCCCATGGCGCTGAAGGAAGGAGCTCGCACCTGGCTCCTGAATCTGGCTCCAGGCACGATCTCTTCCTGGGACCAGATGCGCACCCGCTTCATCGCCAACTTCCAAGGTACTCGCGACCGGCCACCCGCCGTGAGCGACATGCGCCGCATCAAGCAACAACCTGGGGAGACCCTACAAAAGTACATCCAGCGCTTCAACAGCGCGCGCCTCAAGATCCCCACGGTGTCCGAGGAGGCCATCATCTCGGCCTTCTCCGATGGCGTGCGCGACGTCAAGATGAAGGAGGAGCTGGCGATGCATGAAGACCTCTGCACCTCCCTGGAGCTGTTCAACTTGGCGACCAAGTGCGCCAGGGCTGAGGAGGGACGTCTCTCCCTCCTCGAGCTGCCTGCCGCTGAACCAGAGGAGAAGAAGCCCAAGGCCAAGGACGTGAAGCGCAAGGGGGCTTCCGTACTCGCAGCCGAACCAGACAGCAAGCGGGGCAAGGATCTGCCCGACTCCTCCAGGGGCAGCCGGTACTGTGTGTACCACGACCTCCACACCCACAACACCAACGAATGTCAAGAACTCCGCGCCGTGCGAGAAGGAAGGATCAGCCGTCGCCCTGACCGTGCTGACCGGGGCTACGGCCGAGGAGGAGGAAGAAACCCAGGGCGCTGGGAAGATCGCGGCCCACGCTAGGGGTGGCGCGACCAACCTCGCGAGGACCGCTGGCGGGACCTGCCTCGCGAGGGGGACTGGAGGGATCAGCCTCGTGAGGATCGCCTTCATGGCAACGCAGGCCTACCTCCGCTGCCGCCTCCGCCAAGGAGGAACGAAGACCGCCACCAAGACGAGGGGGCTGGGGGCTTCCAAGAGCCGCGCGCAATCGCCTGCATCCTGGGCGGAGCTCAAGCCCCAGCCTCTCAACGTATCTTCAAGTAGTTTGCCCGTGAAGTGAATGCAGTTCTCCCCAAGCTCGAAGCAACGCGCCGCCTCAGGTGGTCGGCGTGCGCCATCATGTTCAGCTCAGCAGACCAGCTCAAGTGCTCGGCCACAGCCGGAGTCCTCCCGATGCTTTGCTCCCCAGTCATCAGCAACGTGCTGGTCACCAAGACCCTCATCGACGGAGGGGTAGGGCTCAACGTCCTGTCCGTGGAAACCTTCAACAATCTCCAAGTGCCCTATGACCAGCTTCAGCCAACCAAGCCTTTCTCCGGAGTCACCGACGGTTCCACAGTCCCGATCGGGCAGGTCCGCCTCCCTGTCACCTTCGGGGCCCGCAGCAACTACCGCACCGAGCTCATCGACTTCGACGTCGCCCACATCCGCCTGCCGTACAACGCCATCCTCGGGTACCCAGCGCTGGCCAAGTTCATGGCCGTGACTCACCATGGCTACAACATCCTCAAGATGCCAGGAAGTGGCGGCGTCATCACGGTGCCCTGTGAAGAGAAGGATGCAGTGTGTTCCCTGGAGCGAGCCTTTCAGGCCGCGTCACTAGAAGACCTAGATCGCGGAAGCAGGAGGCTTCCTGAGGCCACCCCCAAGAAGAAGAAGACATCGTCAGGCTCAGCCCCTCAGGAGGCTGGCCCTTCAGGGCCCGTGTCTGCCCGGGAGGACCCTCCCTCCATCGCATAGGAAAGCGCGCCCGGCGCCCTCCTCAGGCAGGGCTCGGGGGCTCTCACCTAGAGGGCCACCGACCTAGCCAGGGTCACGAGGGAGGCGCTTGGGCACCATGTGGAGGCGTGCTTCGAAGCACGTTTCCCTCGAGAAGGAGCCAGGCAAGGAGGGTCAGACCAGCAGGAGTTCGTTAACAAGGCCATTCAAGAACTACAGGAGTCAAGGATCATGAGAGGTTGCCGTTGTCCACCAGCTGTGGCTCCACATCCAGGCGAGGATGGTGGGCTGCGCGCCTGCGTCGACGTACCAGGGCTCAATCAGATCGCCACGACGGAGCGTTTCTGGCCCTCGCAAGTGGGGCGCTGCGGGGGTCCACCCCACAGCTATGTTCGCATGCCTTACGGCCTGCCGAGCATGGCTGCGGCGTACCAGCGCCTCATGAGGGGCATCAGGGAGGCTCAGGAAGACAGGCATTCCGCGGCGCTGGCGGAGATGAAGACAGCTCGCGAGGAGTCACCAGTGCCTCCGGAGCCTCCCGAGGCCCCGGGGCCTGGGGGCTCGTGAGGATCGGCTTCCGCAACCCACCGAGCCTGCTGCACCAACGCCACTTCGCCGACGACATCCTCAGGTGACATCTTTCAAGCTTCATTCCCAGCTGGGAGCGCCCTCCCAGGGTTGCGTCACTCCCAGGCCGCGTGGGTCCGTCCCTGCGGCATGTATCTGCCTTTATTTTTCGGTCGTTAGTTTGCCTTGTTGGGGGCGCCCCTTGGGCTGCATCATCCCCAAGCCGCTGGGGCTAGGCCCAGCGGCGTGTATCTCCCTCGCGTTTATTTCCAACTATGCATTCGCCTATCACGCTTGATTGCTTGATGCCCGTCCGCGGCATCCCTTCTTCTCCATGTCGACTACTTGCATGTTAAAGGGGGGGTGCCTGAGCATCGCGACTCAGGGCTCTTACTGGCTCTCCAGCCCTCACCCTCTGGCCTTGTCCACGGCATCGCGACCTGGCATACCAGCGACGGCTGAGACAAGCTCGAGGGCCGGGACCCGAGGACGTAGAGTACCAGCATCTAACCAAATTTTGCAGGGACACATCTCAAGATACGGCCCAGTGCCTGGCGCAACCCGCCCAGAGGTAGGGCCTCGTGAGTCCCGCGCTGGCTCACGGGTGCCCAGATACATCTCACCTAGCCCTACCATGCCGGCCACGTGTCAGGGCGGGGCTGTACACGCCCCGGGGGCTCCTCCCGGAGGGGAGCCCCCTCCCACGTACCAGTGGAAGCACCATGCTCCGCGCTGGCTGACGACACTGCCGAGGAGCGGCTATGCCCGTACACATACGGAAGCGCTATGCTCCGCGCTGGTGATAAACAACTGAGGGTGGCTTCCGGGCCGCATTAACCTCAGGGAGCCCAGAGCTCAGTGGCTGGCCTCATTGCAACGCCTCCCCTCGGGAGTGCTGCGCGAGGGGGCTAGGCACGGGGGCTACGACTGGGTCACGCCCAGACGTACGCCGCCCAGCCAGGCCCCTCGAGCCTGGTTCGTCGCGCGTCTCTCCTCGAGCGGAGCCAAGGTACGAAGGTCGTTTGCGCGTCAAGGGGGACCCCCGAGCATCGCGACTCAGTGGCCTAACTGGTCCCGTAGCCCCTCACTCCTTAGTTCCGAAAGGCTATGCTGGGTGAGGTACGCGCGGGGCCGGGCTCTGCAGACGTAGAACGGTAGCCCCGCTTGCAGTTCACCTCATCACCCGCTGTTTGCGCGTCAAGGGGGACTCCTGAGCATCGCGACTCAGGAGCCTAACTGGCTCTGTAGCCCCTCACTCCTTAGTTCCGAAAGGCTATGCTGGGTGAGGTACGCGCGGAGTCGGGCTCTGCAGACGTAGAACGGAAGATACACCTACATCACGCTTCCCTACTTGTTGTCCGCGTGCCAAGGGGGACTCCTGAGCATCGCGACTCAGGAGCCTAACTTGTCACGTAGCCCCTCACTCCTTTGGTTCCGTCCTAGTTTCTGGTCGGGGCTAATGCTGGGTGAGGCACGCGCGGGGCCGGGCTCTGTCGGCGTAGAACACAAGCAAGTAGGGAAGAAAAGCATAAAATTCAAGGAATCTAAAAGCAAATATTACAACCCATACTGCCATCTTAGTACCAAACGCAAGTTTAAATGCCTCCCCGAGGCGTGATGCATGTGCAGGAATTGAAAGAAGAACAGGGATGGAATGAAGTCACTCGTCGGCGGTGAAGCTGTGTGGAGTTGCCTCGCCTCATGGAGCAGCAGGGCCGGCAGCGCCTTGCTTTGTCCTGGTGCTGAAGGCCCGGAACTTCCCCAGCAGCGCCTCCGCGCGCCCCTTCACGGCTTTGACTGAGGCGGCAGCACCCTCGCCGCTCACCGGTTCCAGCAGGCCGTCGAGGTCGGCGTGGGGATCGCGAAGGTAGATGTGGGCGAAGACCCGCGTCAGCGCAGCAAAAGACAGGACGCGCGCCTCGGCCTCAGCCGTAGGGCCGATGCCAAGGGCGACATCCCCAAGGGCCTTAACCAGGAAAGGAAGCAGCTTGGCGGGGCCGTCCCCATCACCGGCTAGCGGGCTATCCAGGCCGCTCTCGTAAAGCGTCTTCAGTGAAGCACGGGCATCTTTCTCCATGTCCACAAAGGCCACGCGATCCTCGGCGAGGACCCGAGCCTTGGCATCCAGCTCGGCCTTCGTCACCTCCAGCTCCTTCTTCAACGCGCCTAAGCGGTCGCGACGCTTCTTGAGCTTGGCCTCCCGGTCCTCGAGCACCGCCTCGCGCGCCTTCGCCCCCTCCTCCTGTTCCTGGCGAAGACGAACCTCCTCCGCGAGCTGGCCCCGCAGGCCTTGCAGCTCGTCCTCCAGCGCCTTGCAACGACCGCGGACTTCAACCACCTCTCCCAGGGCCGCGTCTCGGGCAGCCTTTGCCTCAAGGACGGCCCGCCTCTCCTCGTCACAGGCCGTCGAGGCCTGAACCAACGCCGCCCGGATCGAAGCATCAGAGCGAATCCACCCCGAAGCCAGTTCCAGGCGCCCGGCCACTAGGCGAGGGTCGGTGCCGAGAAGATCCTACCGCAGCCGTTCCAGTTTAGCAACGGCATGCTCCAGGATGGAAGAAGAAGGCGGAGAAACATCGGCGCGCTCCAAGACAACAGGAGGAGTTGGGGAAGCAACAGTCGGTGGAACGGGAGGAGAAGGTAGCGGCGGCGAGGCCGCCGTGTCCCGAGGCGGAGTCCGCTGCGCCTCCACAGCCGTAGCAGCGGCGCCAGACGAGGGCACCTCAGGAGTCGCTTGGGCCATGGGGGCTGAGCTCGCCCCCGCCAGCATGGCCAGGCCTCCCGAGGGCGACCGGGCAGGAGAAGCCCGTGCGCCGCGGTCACCCCCCTCCACAGGCGGAGGCGCTGCCACGGATGGAGCCTCAGGAGCCCCCTTCGGCTTCTTCGCCATGGGCGCCAGCCTATTCAAGAGAAGCAATCATCAAGCCTCGTCGGCGGAACGAGAAACAAAAGATCAAGGATCAAGCACTTACGGGTCGTCGCCAGAAAGCTCTAGCTGCCTCCGGCCATACTTGAAGCCTGAAAGCCGGCTGGAGGGGTCGACCTCAGAAGCAGAAGGCGTGTCCACGGTCCGCCCCGGTGTCAGGACGGACCCGCGGGGGATCGACCCGGTCTTGCCCCTCTTCGGGATCGGGGGCGAGCTCCCGCTACCCAGCGCGTCATCGTCATGATCATCATCATCATCGCTCGGCGAAAGGTGGAGAGTACGAGGCGAGCACCGAGGGAGGGGAGCCCTCGACTCTCCATCGGTCGCCCCAGAATCGGGCCCCTCTCCCCGCTCCTCTTCGTCCTCCTCCTCGCTGGAGTCGCCGGAGGGCACGTCCACCGGTCCTTCGGAGGCCGCCACAGGCACGAGCCCGTCCCCGTTAAAAACGGGCATGGACTCCACCACCTGCTTCCAGTCGTCGCGAAGGAACAAGGGCTTGGGAGCGCCCTTCAACCTTGCCACCTCGCCCCCGACCAGAGATTGAAGAACCGCGGTCACATCCTCTTCGTCCACAGCCTCAGGGCACGGATGAGGCCTCCACATTGGAGGAGAGTACCGCCGGAGTGGAGCCAGCTAGTGCTCCAGGAACTCCCTCAGCAGCGACGCACCGGTCAACTTCGCCGCCGCCATGCTGGCCGGCCTCAAGTCCGCGTCCATCTTCTCCAACACCAGTTTCACGCAGGGGTCCGTGAGCTCCGCTCGGCACCAGTCGCTGGAGCTCACGGGCTGCTCCGTGGGCAAGATCAGCCGAGGGTGGATGCACCCGGCATCTACCAAGACCCACTTGCTCCTGAAGCCCTCAACCCTCTTCCCGGGATTCGAAATGGCAATGGTGCTGCCATACGCGACAAAGCCCGCACACGCGGAAGGAGAGCCGCCAGAGATCCGGAGGGAGAAGTAGTGGCGTAGCAAGGCCACCGAAGGCTGCACCCCCACGTGGGCCTCGCAGTAGTAAGCGAAGATCGCCAGAAGAAGAACGGAGTTGGGGTGGAGATGCAGAGCCTGCAAGTTGTAATAGCGGAGGACAGAGAAGAAGAACTTGGAGAAGGGAGGCACCAGGCCTGCAGCAATGGAGCTCGCAAAGAGAGGATAAAAGGTGCTCCCTCGGCCCTCAGGGGTGGTGGTGCCGGCCTTGAACACCTTCATCCCGTCGATGCCCTGCGCCGCCGCCATCCGGCGCAGCCGGGCAAGGCTAGCCTTGGACACATTCGGCAGGTCCAGAGCAGGAGAACACCAAGCTTCGGCCGGAGGCTGGTGAGGCGCCATGGCTTCCTAGGTCGTGCAGCCGGAGTAGATCTGGAAGTTTGGAGGAAGAAGGAGGAGGCGCAAGAAAGGGGATCTGAGCAGCAACCGGAGAAAGCAAAATGCAAAGTCTGGGCAGATGCCGCTCCTTTATCAACCTGCGCGGTTGCTGAAGCACTCACGTCCAATCAACCGCCACGCGGCGCCCAAGGCCGCAGGCTGTTAGGGCCCGCGGCGCTTCGCCCTTGCCCTTTCGCCTCTCGGCACGGCCAAGTCCATGCGCGCCTTGGGCCCGGGGGCTACTGTCGGCGTTCTGGGAACGGGGGTCCCCAGACTTGCCTGCCTGCGGCCTGCGGCGTGGCTTAAATGGGGGCCCAGCCCGGCCCATCTTCATCAACACAAGACTCAAGACCCTCGCGAGGGGCCAAGCCTCGCGGGGCGGACAACACGGCGCATCCTCAGGCGGAGCCTCATCAGGCTGGCTCGCGAGGAGGCGGAGAGTTCAAGGCAGGGTACCTTGCGAGGTGCCCATGACGTAAGCCATGACGACTCAGGGTGCCAGCGGGCGCCAGCGCGCGCAGCGTCCTTCTTTCCTCTTTGGTGCAAAGGGGGCAAGCGCAGCCGCGGAGTACCGAGGCATCAGGCAAAGGTTGCCATTTCGGTGCAATGAGACCAAGACCAGGAGGACTACGAGACGGAGGTCACCATGGAGCCCAGCACGGCGTCATCACCAGAGCCTTTGGCAGGCGAAGACTGCTTTTGTCAGGATAAGTGTACTCGCTGTCCCCCTTCAAATTAGCCCGCCATTGTTGGCTCCCTTCCCGCTCAATATTTGGGAAGAGGACCAGGGCCTCTATAAATAGGACTAGCCACCCACATAGCAAGGGATTCCGAGGGATCATCTCATCCAGGACAGAGAGAGTAAGAGAGAGAGAGAGAGGTGACCCAACTCCTCCTAGCAGTTCATCACCCCAGCCAAGAACAGACCCTCGCGAGGCTGTTCTTCCTTGTATTGTTCATCATCTCCAGCCCCAAGAGGCAATCCACCAACCACACACTAGAGTAGGGTATTACACCACAACGGTGGCCTGAACCAGTATAAATCTTGTGTTCCTTGTGCGGTTCTTTTAGTAGTTTAGATCCTTACGAGACGGAGGGGTAGAAGGCGTAATCTCCGCGCGCACCCTAGTGTTCGAACCTTAAGGGTCTGCCGGAACCCATGAATCCGACACAACTCAACAAACACCATCGGAGACACCTGTAGAGCATCTTTATAATCACCCAGTTACGTTGTGACGTTTGATAGCACACAAGGTGTTCCTTCGATATTCGGGCGTTGCATAACCTCATAGTCAGAGGAACATGTATAAGTCATGAAGAAAGCAATGACAATAAAACTAAACGATCATTATGCTAAGCTAACTGATCGGTCTTGTCCATCACATCATTCTCTAATGATGTGATCCCGTTCATCAAATGACAACACATGTCTATGGTCAGGAAACCTAACCATCTTTGATTAACGAGCTGGTCTAGTAGAGGCATACTAGGGACACTCTGTTTGTCTATGTATTCACACATGTACTAAGTTTTTGATTAGTACAATTCTAGCATGAATAAAAAACATTTATCATGATATAAGGAAATATAAATAACAACTTTATTATTGCCTCTAGGGCATATTTCCTTCAGCCTCCCACTTGCACTAGAGTCAATAATCTAGATTACATAGTAATGATTCTAACACCCATAGAGTCTTGGTGTTGATCATGTTTTGCTCGTGAGAGAGGCTTAGTCAACGGGTCTGCAACATTCAGATCCATATGTATCTTGCAAATCTCTATGCCTCCCTCCTTGACTTGATTGCGGATGGAATTTGAGCGTCTTTTGATGTGCTTGGTTCTCTTGTGAAATCTGGGTTCCTTTGCCAAGGCAATTGCACCAGTATTGTTACAAAAATAATTTCATTAGACCCGATGCACTAGGTATTACACCTAGATCGGATATGAACTCCTTCATCCAGACTCCTTCATTTGCTGCTTCCGAAGCAGCTATGTACTCCGCTTCACACGTAGATCCCATCACGACGCTCTGCTTGGAACTGCACCAACTGACAGCTCCACCATTCAATATAAATACGTATTCGGTTTGTGACTTAGAGTCATCCGGATCAGTGTCAAAGCTTGCATCGATGCAACCATTTACGACGAGCTCTTTGTCACCTCCATAAACGAGAAACATATCCTTAGTCCTCTTCAGGTATTTCAGGATGTTCTTGACCGCTGTCCAGTGATCCACTCCTGGATTAATTTGGTACCTCCCTGCTAAACTAATAGCAAGGCACACATTAGGTCTGGTACACAACATTGCATACATGATAGAACCTATGGCTGAGGCATAGGGAATGACTTTCATTTTCTCTCTATCTTCTACAGTGGTCGGGCATTGAGTCTAACTCAACTTCACACCTTGTAACACAGGCAAGAACCCTTTCTCTGGGTGATCCATTTTGAACTTCTTCAAAACTTTATCAAGGTATGTGCTTTGTGAAAGTCCAATTAAGCGTCTTGATCTATCTCTATAGATCTTGATGCCCAATATATAAGTAGCTTCACCGAGGTCTTTCATTGAAAAGTTCTTATTCAAGTATCCTTTTATGCTATCCAGAAATTCTGTATTATTTCCAATCAACAATATGCCATCCACATATAATATTAGAAATGATACAGAGCTCCCACTCACTTTCTTATAAATACAGGCTTCTCCAAAAGTCTGTATAAAACCACATGCTTTGATCACACTATCAAAGCGTATATTCCAACTCCGAGAGGCTTGCACCGGTCCATAAATGGATTGCTGGAGCTTGCATACTTTGTTAGCACCTTTTGGATCGACAAAACCTTCTGGTTGCATCATATACAACTCTTATTTAAGATATCCATTAAGGAATGCAATTTTGACATCCATTTGCCAAATTTCATAATCATAAAATGCGACAATTGCTAACATGATTCAGACAGACTTAAGCATCGCTACGGGTGAGAAGGTCTCATCGTAGTCAACTCCTTGAATTTGTCGAAAACCTTTCGCAACAAGTCGAGCTTTGTAGACAGTAACATTACCGCCAGCGTTAGTTTTCTTCTTGAAGATCCATTTATTCTCTATTGCTTGCCATCATCGGGCAAGTCAACCAAAGTCCACACTTTGTTCTCATACATGGATCCCATCTCAGATTTCATGGCCTCAAGCCATTTCGCGGAATCTGGGCTCATCATCGCTTCCTCATAGTTCGTAGGTTTGTCATGGTCAAGTAACATGACCTCCAGAACAGGATTACTGTACTACTCTGGTGCGGATCGTACTTTGGTTGACCTACGAGGTTCGATAGTAACTTGATCAGTAGTTTCATAATCATCATCATTAACTTCCTCACTGATTGGTGTAGGAATCACTGGAATTGATTTCTGTGATGAACTACTTTCCAATAAGGGAGAAGGTACAATTACCTCATCAATTTATACTTTCCTCCCACTCACTTCTTTTGAGAGAAATTCCTTCTGTAGAAAGGATCCATTCTTAGCAACGAATATCTTGCCTTCGGATCTGTGATAGAAGGTGTACCCAACAGTCTCCTTTGGGTATCCTATGAAGACACATTTATCCGATTTGGGTTCGAACTTATCAGGTTCACTGGTGCACGTCGGTCCTAAACAAATGGTTTTTAACCCCTTTCTGCGATGGCATTTGGAACTGTCGCCAAGTGAGTGTGGGCGATAGGGGGGGGTCCTTCCCATACGACCCAGCAACCGTCAGGGATAGGGAGCCTTGATGGATACAGTTGTCCCTATATAACTGTTTCTGGTATCTCGAATATCCCAAACGCTTCATCCTTGCTACTCGTTTGTGCTCGCATTGACATCGCAGTTGGAGTTTTGTGGTTCTGCCTAAAACCAGGCAGATTCTAGGCACGGGAGTTTTCCAGGCAGATTCTAGGCACAGGAGTTTTACGATGCCTGGCACATCACAAACAGTTCATGATTATAAACCTTGTACGATAGGTAGACAATCACACACATTTAGTTTTCTCGCACCGTATGTGATAGTGTCTGACATCACACATGCTTTGCAAATGGCAACTATGTACATGCTTGCACATGTTTCCTCTCTGTGAACCGTCTCGGATTATGGTGTATATCGCAAACGTTTGTGTTTTACCAGCTGTGTGTGCCATAATGACCTACACAACGGAATTTCGCCCTAATTTAATTGCTGCTATTTAAAATTGTACCTAATTTAAACTTGAAAGTAGGCTATAGCTTTATCCATATCCATCAGGTTCAAACAACCAATGCATTATTCGATTCACAGGTAAATATGTTTAAGAATAACAGAACCACCAAATAAAGAATGATGTACCAGGGTTCTATACTTGTACTATTACAGATGGTAAAGAAAGAGGCGACAAACATTCCAGTTGCTGAACAAGGTGAAGCGGAATGGCCCTATTGTGCTCTCCTAGATGCAGAAGGCATGCAAAACTCTAGTCCAACCCCTTGTGATGGCCGGCCGCCAATCATGTAGTTTGAGAGGTAATTTTGAGTAAACTGCTTCAGGATCCACTGTAAAAGAAAAAAGATTCAGATATTGTCATCTAGCACAACTCATCACGGGCAGTAAAAAGAAGGCTATAGGGTTCTTACTTACCATCTTGCAGTTCACTGTTGTCTTGCATAAAGTGTAAACAAATAGTTCGATTGACATCTTTTGACCCATTTTAGTAACAATCTTTATCAGTTTCCTCACTTGATGCTGGTTCATAAATATCTCATTGCCCCATATGTAGAAAGGGTCGAAGTGTGGATCTTTGGCAATGATATATGTACCTAAAAGCACCAAGTTAATATTAGAAGCTAAACAACAATTGAAAAATGATGTAATACAACACTCCATCCATCCCATTATATAAGATTTTATTACATGTATATCTAGACATCATCAGAACATTAAGGTAACACTCTTCCTTGTTGCTATGTAGCCTGGGATTGCATATTTAGTCATTCAGTACAATGCATGTTGCTAAACAACAATTGAAAAACGAAAAGGCATGTTAACTGCAATATCCTTAACAACAACCAAATATCGTAATTCATAGTGGTATTGTTGAAACTGTTATTGATGAAATTGAACTGCACGACAAATAGTTGCACATATAGAGCATCACATTGTGAAGAACTGAAATAAACAAGTCATAAGGACATCTCTAGTAATTGTTGGCCTTTTCTAGTCGATCCCCTAAACTTAAGGTTGTAAACTTCAATTTGATCAAGTTCAAAGCAGGTTCAACCGAAAGTAGCATGCATTCAAACATAAACATAGATAGTTTTGCATAACCGAACATAAAACATAAATTTGAACTAAGCTAAACTACTTACGGTCGAAGTAGAGGTCGAGACAATCCTTCCTCATCATGTACTGTGTGCCGCGAGCCGGGTCCGGGCCAATACCGTCGTCGGGGTCGTTGGGGAAGGCACTCCTCCGCTCGTCGATGTCGATCTCCTCATCCTAGGGGCGCACCTCGACGCCCTCCGCGCCGCCGTCGCTGCCGCCTTCGACCTCGTCATTAGAGGAGAGCGCGATAACCTCGCCGCCCTCCGTGCCGCCGTCCTCTCCGCCTTCGACCTCGTCATTAGAGGAGAGCACGATAACCTCGCCGCCCTCCGCACCGGCAAAGATCGCCCGCTCCGCCTCCACGAGCTCCGGGTGCTGCCGGCGGAGCTCTTGCATGTAGGCCTCGTCGGCTGCCTCGGCCTCGAGACGATCCCACGCCTCGTGGTCCTCCCGTGCCATAGCCGAGCTCACCACCCCTGGCTCCGGCGGAACAAGGTGGACCAGACGTGTGCCGACACACGAAGGGGAAACTGAGCCTAGTCGCAGCGGCGTGGTAGCGGACCTGCCAACGGTTGTACTCCATAGCCGCAAGCTCGGCCGTGTGGAAGCTATCGAGCCACCGACGGGTGTGGGTCTCTCGATCTGTAATCTCGGCGACCCACATCCCCCGCCGTCACCGCGGGACCCCGTGGTAGGATTTCGTCGGCTGTCGGGTTCGACAGAGGACAGGGAAGTCCTTGAACCGGCATAGGGGCACGGCGGCGGGCAGATCGGGGGACCGGCAACGGCGGATCAGGCCCACGGAGGACGACAGGGACAGCTCGGCGGCCACCTCGCTGGTGTTGGGCGAAAAGGCCGCGATAAACCTCTTTTTGGCCATTGGCTACTCGAGCTCCCCGGCACGCAGGCAGAGGTTGAGGATGGAGGCGCCGGCGATGGCGGTGACCTACCAATGGTTTCGAAGGTTGTGTGTGTCGGTGTGAGCGGAGGCTGTGTTTGAGGAAATACTGCGGCAACTGGAAATTTTACTAGGCGGGAGTAACAAGGCAGGGCTACTGAAAATTTGGATCAAGGGCGAGCAGATATTTTTGAGATTGCAAGGGATGCAGAGGCGGGAGTAAAATGCCGGGGCCACTGAAAATTTGAATCAAAGGACTAAAGCAGAGCAGGGGTAACAGACATCGCACACGGTCCGCACATACTAATCGTGTGATATCAAACATTAAAATCTTCCAGGCGGTAGATATTTTCGTGATTGCGAGGGATGCAGAGGCGGGAGTTTTGGGGGAGCGAGCTAGTGTGCTTGACACGCCGGCTGTGGATTGTAGCCAACGCACCTTCTCGTGTAAGCCATAGGCGTACTATACATCGATGGTGCTCCAAGATATTTTGTACTACATCTCACACGGTTGGTGAGAATAAACTGTGTGGGATCTACTTGATTTGAATTACAAAATGGGGTCACAACAGCAATGGACGCTGTTTGAATTGCTAGACCTTTTATCTGCAGTGAACATGCAACTATATGTGTGTCGTAAAAGAATTGGAATTATTCAGGGTTCGTTTGGACATTTCATACATTAAACTGGTTTTCTAGCCATTTCAGGTGCACAATACAAAATTAATGCACATGCTCCGGTGCATACAAATTGGTTGAAAAATCAAATCCGTCTCCTTCAGTGCATGCCTTTCTCCCATGGAAGAAATGGGAATAAATTTTGCGGGGTTCATTTGGCCTTTTTTATACATTAACTGGGTTTTCTAGGCATTTTATGTGCATAATTCAAATTTGAACTACAAGCACATGCTCCAATGCACTAAGGTTGGTTGAAAAATCACATGTGTGTCCTTGGGTGAATTTCTAGGTCCCATGCAAGAGATGGGAATGAATTTCAAACACCAAGGCCCTGTTGATTGCCAGCAAAACGTTGAGATACCTGGTTTTTAAATTCTAGTAAATCCAAAACTCGTCTGAAATTCATGAAACTTGGCATGCTACCATGGAGCGGCATCAACATGCTGTGGTGAAAAATTGGTCCCATTTGAGGTAGGTTTGGGTATAAGCTTCTCAAAACCAGAGCTTCTCACAACAAGCATGATGGTTTCGATAGGGAACATACCACCTTTGGGGATGGGACGATATCCGTTGCCTCTTATTGCTTTCAAAAAATTTCCAGTGTCAACATAAAACAACAGGAGTGTTGTGTTCAATCTTGGAATTTTTTGGGGTTCGTTTGGCCTTTTTTATACATTAACTGGGTTTTCTAGGCATTTTATGTGCATAATTCAAATTTGAACTACAAGCACATGCTCCAATGCACCAAAGTTGGTTGAAAAATCACATGTGTGTCCTTGGGTAAATTTCTAGGTCCCATGCAAGAGATGGGAATGAAATTCAAACACCATGGCACTGTTGATTACCGGCAAAATGTTGAGATGCCTAGTTTTTAAATTCTAGTAAATCCAAAACTCTTCTGAAATTCATGAAACTAGGCATGCTATCATGGAGTGGCATCAACATGGCGTGGTGAAAATTTTGTCCCATTTGGGGCAGGTTCGGGTATAAGCTTCTCACAACAAGCATGATGGTTTCGATAGGGGACGTACCACCTTTGGTGACGGGACGATATCCGTCGCCTCTTATTGCTTTTAAAAAAATTCTAGTGTCAACATAGAACAGCAGGAGTGTTGTGTTCAATCTTGGAATTTTTCGGGGTTCGTTTGGCCTTTTTTATACATTAACTGGGTTTTCTAGGCATTTTATGTGCATAACTCAAATTTGAACTACAAGCACATGCTCCAATGCACTAAAGTTGGTTGAAAAATCACATGTGTGTCCTTGGGTGAATTTCTAGGTCCCATGCAAGAGATGGGAATGAAATTCAAACACTAGGGCACTGTTGATTGCCGGCAAAACGTTGAGATGCCTAATTTTTAAATTCTAGTAAATACAAAACTCGTATGAAATTCATAAAACTTGGCATGCTATGATGGAGTGGCATCAACATGCCGTGGTAAAAAAAATTGTCCCATTTGGGGCAGGTTCGGGTATAAGCTTCTCACAAACCAGAGCTTCTCACAACAAGCATGATGGTTTCGATAGGGAATGTCCCACCTTTGGGGATGAAACGATATCCATTATCTCTTATTGCTTTCAAAAAATTTCTAGTGTCAACATAGAACAACAGGAGTGTTGTGTCAATTTTTGTGATTTTTTGGGATTCGTTTGGACATTTTTATGCATTAACTGGGTTTTCTAGGCATTGTATGTGCATAATTCAAATTTGAACTACAAGCACATGCTCCAATGCACCAAAGTTGGTTGAAAAATCACATGTGTGTCCTTGGGTAAATTTCTAGGTCCCATGCAAGAGATGGGAATGAAATTCAAACACCATGGCACTGTTGATTGCCGGCAAAACGTTGAGATGCCTGGTTTTTAAATTCTAGTAAATTCAAAACTCCTCTGAAATTCATGAAACTAGGCATGCTATCATGGAGCGGCATCAACATGCCGTGGTGAAAATTTTGTCCCATTTGGGACAGGTTCGGGGATAAGCTTCTCACCAACCAGAACTTCTCACAACAAGCATGATGGTTTCGATAGGGGACGTACAACCTTTGGTAACGGGACGATATCCGTTGCCTCTTATTGCTTTCAAAAATTTTCTAGTGTCAACATAGAACAACAGGAGTGTTGTGTCCAATCTTGGAATTTTTCAGGGTTCGTTAGGCCTTTTTATATATTAACTAGGTTTTCTAGGCATTTTATGTGCATAATTCAAATTTGAACTACAAGCACATGCTCTAATGCACTAAAGTTGGTTGAAAAAACACATGTGTGTCCTTGCATGAATTTCTAGGTCCCATGCAAGAGATGGGAATGAAATTCAAACACCAGGGCACTGTTGATTGCCGGCAATACATTGAGATGCATGGTTTTTAAATTCTAGTAAATCCAAAACTCGTATGAAATTCATAAAACTTGGCATGCTATGATGGAGCGGCATCAACATGCCGTGGTGAAAATTTTGTCCTATTTGGGGCAGGTCCGGGTATAAGCTTCTCACAAACCATAGCTTCTCATAACAAGCATGATGGTTTCGATAGGGAACGTCCCACCTTTGGGGACAAAACGATATCCATTGCCTCTTATTGCTTTCAAAAAAATTCTAGTGTCAACATAGAATAACAGGAGTGTTGTGTCAATTTTTGTGATTTTTCGGGGTTCGTTTGGACATTTTTATGCATTAACTAGGTTTTTAGGCATTTTATGTGCATAATTAAAATTTGAACTACAAGCACATGCTCCAATGCACTAAGGTTGGTTGAAAAATCTAATCTGTGTCCTTGGGTGAATTTCTAGGTCCCATGCAAGAGATGGGAATGAAATTCAAACACGAGGGCACTGTTGATTGCCGGCAAAACGTTGAGATGCCTGGTTTTTAAATTCTAGTAAATCCAAAACTCATCTGAAATTCATGAAACTTAGCATGCTATGATGGAGCGGCATCAACATGTTGTGTTAAAAAAATTGTCCCATTTGGGGCAGGTTCGGATATATGCTTCTCACAACAAGCATGATGGTTTCGGTAGGGAACGCCCCACCTTTTGGGACGAAACGATATCCATTGCCTCTTATTGCATTCAAAAAATTTCTCGTGTCAACATAGAACAACAAGAGTGTTGTGTCAATTTTTGGGATTTTTCGGGGTTCGTTTGGACATTTTTATGCATTAGCTGAGTTTTCAATGCATTTATGTGCATAATTCAAATTTGAACTACATGCACATGCTCCAGTGCATATAAATTGGTTGAAAAATCAAATATGTGTCCTTGGGTGCATGCTTAGGTCCCATGCAAGAAATGGGAATGAATTTCAAACACCAGGGCACCGTTGATTGCCGGCAAAACATTGAGATGCCTCATTTTTAAATTTTAGTAAATCCAAAACTCGTTTGAAATTCATGAAACTTGGCATGCTTTCATGGAGCGGCATCAACATGCGATGGTAAAAAAATTGTCCCGTTTAGGGTAGGTTTGGGTATATGCTTCTCACAAACCAGAGCTTCTCACAACAAGCATCATGGTTTCAGTAGGGAGCGTCCCACCTTTGGGTACGAAACGATATCCACTACTTCTTATTGCTTCCAAAAATTTTCTCATGTCAACATAGAACAACAGGAGTGTTGTGTCAACTTTTGTGATTTTTCGGGGTTCTTTTGGACATTTTATGCATTAACTGAGTTTTCAATGCATTTATGTGCATAGTTCAAATTTGAACTACAAGCGCATGCTCCAGTGCATATAAATTGGTTGAAAAATCAAATCTGTGTCCTTGGGTGCATGCTTAGGTCCCATGCAATAAATGGGAATGAATTTCAAACACCAGGGCACCGTTGATTGCCGGCAAAACATTGAGATGCCTGGTTTTTAATTTCTAGTAAATCCAAAACTCGTCTGAAATTCATGAAACTTGGCATGCTATCATGGAATGGCACCCGACATGATGTCGTATTTTTCGTGTCCATTCCGAGAGAAGGCGCACTCGAATAATGACAGCCAACAAAGGCATTTTGAAAAAATAGCTGCCACTTTAATATCTCAAACATTTGTATAATTCAAACCGTGTGCGTTCTGTTAACCATTCACATGACGCCATGTGTCTTGGTTTTAATGGCTGTAGGAGGTCCCGTGCAGACAGCTGCTTGACCTTGACTGAATGGGAGGTGTGCGAGCGCAGTTCGGTGCACAGGCTGACCGAGAGGCGTGCAAGCTGTCCTCCAATGCGCAGGCTCATCGGGAAGCGTGCGAGCTGTACGCTACGCAGGCTCACTGGGAAGTGAGCCCTTTGACTTCCATGGCCGCCCGCCTTCCTCTCCATTAATGGTGCCCGAGTCGCTGTTTAATACGGGCGACCTTACTGTTCGCCTCCCATTCCCCTTCCCCCCAGCAGACCTCCACTGCCATGGCGTAGAATGATCATCTGCCACTAGTCTTCAAGTTTGGTGAAGTCGACTCCGAGCCGGAGGAGATAGAAAATAAGGAGGAATGGGGCCTCATGGACATGGCCTAGAACGAGATGGCCGTGGCAGTTGCTGCCCCCGCTCCCGTCCCAGCTCCCATCCCCGCGCCCACGCCTGCGACCATCCCCGTAGCATTGACGGGCTAGTCGCCGAGCACTATCGAAGAGCTGGAAGACGTGGGCGTCAGCGAGGTCTCCGTGGACCCGTGCGAGCTCGTGTACATGCTAGCGCCTGTGCCCGTGCCCGTGCGCACCCCTCCACCCGCCGTGGCACCGGCCCCCGTGCGTTTGGCTGCACCCGCCGCACCCGCGCGCGCCCCTCCACCCACCGCGGCGCCGGTCCCCGTGCGTTTGGCTGCACCCATGGTGCCCGTGCCCGTGTGTGCGCCCCCCTCAGCAGCATGGGATGCTGCCATCGACCGCTACCTCTTAGCGGCGCCAGTTGTCGTCCTACCGCGCTTCGGTCGTTGATCGCGCGACGACATGATGTTTGATTTACAAGTGAAGAACATTTTGTGCTGCCTTGAAGACTTCAACAACGACATCTCGGAGGACAACAACGACAACGACGGCACGGCAAGCCGCCTCTGCCGCTGCCGGAAATAGTTTTTTTGGGGTTTAATATTGTATCTCGAATTCTCGATCATATGAATATAAATTCGCAGTGTGACTGAATGAAAGATATGGTTTGAACGAACTTGAATTTTTCTCTCTTACTGTAAAGACTTATCAAATGATTTTCTTTAAAAAACGTCAATGGTTTTTAAATATGAAACACTCATCACAAATGTTTTGGTTAGAACACCCGTATGCAAACCAACAGCTTCCCTAGGAAGCCAAGGGAAAATGTGCCGAGCAGGATTTCTGCATCCCTTCAACGCAAACAGTTGTTTTGCATGACCCGTGTGCAACCACGTACAAACAATTGGGTAAGATTTGCATATCTGTCATTTTGGGTATGTTGCCATTTCTCAAACTGGAAAAATTGACATTTGTTTATCTAGTAACATTGCCATTTGTCAACCTTGTAGCGCTGTGATTTGTCAAAATATGCAGCTACAAATCGCTACCACTATCTAATTTTTGCAACTAAAATCACTAGCACTATTCATATGGACACCACTAGTAGGCGTGAGTTCATGGACGCATATGCAAATGTACCATTGATTACATACAACAAGTCATCAACCCACAACGACAACGAGGATACACGTTGGATTATAGATCATTTTCAACAAAACATTCTAGTAAAGTTTTTCTCACACAACAAATAACAAAGCGATGAAATGAATTTCAGCTCAACCACTCGTCGGCGTTGGAAATGCTTGCTTTGAACCAGAAGTGATTCTCTGGGAAGGGCCAGCTACTGTCAATCTTGAGACCGACGCAGGACTGATCATCGAGGCTGAAGCGGCCTATGTCAGGACCCATATTGGGACGGTAGGGAAGCATAGTAACGTCCGAGGTATAGATATAGTTGCTTCTCATAAATGGTAGTAACATTGTGTCAACAGCAGCTGGATCGCCTTCCACCATCATTGGATAGTTTTGTCCATGGAAGAGCGAGTTTCCTCCAAGACTTTCAATACTGAACCAGGGAGAAGGTGTTGGCGCTAGTACACTAGTATCCATCCCGAATACCCTGCAACGAATGTTGGAATAGGTCCAGAGAGTGCAACCATGCTTGACAACACATGCTTCCTTAGTAACATCAGCAATGCCCTGTATACAGACAAGAAGAGGTGATCCATCGGAATAAGTTGCTAGGCGCCACTGAGTATATGGTGGGTCCTGCTCGTCCTCATGCTCGTGAATAAAATTTTCAACTATAGGTGGTGGAATGTTCATAGGACCTTGGAAACACAAGAAGGTTAATTAGTAAAGGGAAACTAGCTAACTTGCATGCATGTGGATGAAACAATTATAATTACGGTGGAAGACAAACGTACCAAAACCATAAGGATTCCATGCAAAAACAGTGCCACGAGTGGTGGCAGCAAACACAAGACCCTTGTATTGAATTGCATCACAGTACTCATCCGTGTATAGAAACTGATTTTTGAGCAATATCCATCGAGTCGAACCATGAAGGACGACAACAAGATTGTCGAAGATAGAGACAACACAAGCATTCCTATAACCCCAAGAGCGGTTGGGAACTTGACAAATTGCTATCTTCCGTAGACGACAGTCAACATGATTGTATTCGAACTCACATAGAACACTGGCGTAATCAACCTCTGGGCAGTCGTCTGAGATTTTTCAAAGTGGAACCCGGTGACAAGTGTACACATTCACAAGTTCCTACTCGTAGTTGTACCCAATATAAACAACCCAATCTCCATTTGCGCCTGCCCAAGCCTTGCCCTCAAGCGATGGCATCTTAACATCACACGTGTCATTATCAAGCGGCATCAACTTACACAAGGCGAGGCTTCCCTCGTTCCCGCGCCAGTCAGCAGGGTCACGGCGAAGAAGATATGGGAGATCATACCGCTCTTGGACCCTTGGGTTCCTTGTAACGATGTTATTAGTTGAGTCGAGAATGGTCCTGAACGAACCTGCCATGCTAGCCGAGGCGATGACGTCGCACCGATCAATGAGTTCCTCCACTGCGTCGTCATACAGATCGGGGCAAGAATAATGGGGTCATTTCCGTCTTGTTCCCTCCATGGAGAAGATGATCAAACAATGGCAGAAGGAAGGGTGAAGGCAAATGGAGGAGGGAGGAAGAGCTAGCATGCGACATCAGTTCCAAATCAAGAGGGAAAGGTGAAGAGTCAGTGGACGGTTGCCACGATACACAAAGAGGCGCCTAGGAAGCGAACGGTTGCCACAGAGGTCACACACTAACAACAAGGGCCGAGTGAACCTCATGCAATCCCATCGCACAACACACATGTCTTGTTAAGTTGAACCATTTATGTTCTCTTATGTCAATGCAAACAGTTCATCCGAGTAAACCGCATGCCGTATATCGCACACACCTTGATCTGGCTAACTGTTTCTTTTGTGTTGCCTAATCACAAACAGTTCATCCGAGTGAGCCGTATGCTGTATATCGCACACACCTTCATCTGGCTGCCCATTTCTTTTGTGTTGCCTAATCACAAATAGTTCATCCAAGTGAACCGTATGCTGTGTATCGCACACGCCTTCATCTGGCTGCCCATTTATTTTGTTCCTCCTCATCGCAAATAGTTTATTGAACTGAACCGTATGCCCTTCATCGCACACACAACTAAATTCTGAACCGTGTTTGATGCATCCTCCATCGCAAACGTTTTGCACCTTTTTTAACGGTTTTCATACACCACCGTTTGCGATTATTGCATCACACACAGTTTCTCGAAGGGTCTATGATCGTAGTGTCGCGTTAGCAGCATCCTGCAGTAGTGGTTGAAGCTTTTTCACATAAGCATCGCAGCCCCAAACTTTAAGAAATGACAACTTGGGTTTCTTGCCAAACCACAGTTCATAAGGCGTCGTATCAACGGATTTAGATGGTGCCCTATTTAACGTGAATGCAGCCGTCTCTAAAGCATAACCCCAAAATGATAGTGGTAAATCAGTAAGAGACATCATAGATCACACCATATCTAATAAAGTGCAGTTTTGACGTTCAGACAGACCATTACGCTGTGGTGTTCCAAGTGGCGTGAGTTGCGAAACTATTCCACATTGTTTCAAATGAATACCAAACTCATAACTCAAATATTCACCTCCATGATTAGATTGTAGAAACTTTATTTTCTTGTTACGATGATTTTCCACTTCACTCTGAAATTCTTTGAACTTTTCAAATGTTTCAGACTTATGTTTCATCAAGTAGATATACCCATATCTCCTCAAATCATCTGTGAAGGTCAGAAAATAACGATACCCGCCGCGAGCCTCAACACTCATTGGACTGCATACATCAGTATGTATTATTTCCAACAAGTCACTTGCTCGCTCCATTGTTCCGGAAAACGAAGTCTTAGTCATCTTGCCCATGAGGCATGGTTCGCAAGCATCAAGTGATTCATAATCAAGTGGTTCCAAAAGCCCATCAGCATTGAGTTTCTTCATGCGCTTTACACCAATATGACCTAAACGGCAGTGCCACAAATAAGTTGCACTATCATTATTAAACTTGTATATTTTGGTTTCAATATTATGAATATGTCTATCACTACTATCGAGATTCAACAAAAATAGACCACTCATCAAGGGTGCATGACCATAAAAGATATTACTCATATAAATAAAACAACCATTATTCTCTGATTTAAATGAATAACTGTCTCGCATCAAACAAGATCCAGATATAATGTTCATGCTCAACGCTGGCACCAAATAACAATTATTTAGGTCTAAAACTAATCCCGACGGTAGATGTAGAGGTAGCATGCCGACGGCGATCACAACGACTTTGGAACCATTTCCCACGCGCATCGCACCTCGTCCTTAGCCAATCTTCATTTAATCTGTAGCCCCTGTTTCGAGTTGCAAATATGAGCAACAAAACCAGTATCAAATACCCAGGCGGTACTACGAGCATTAGTAAGGTACACATCAATAACATGTATATCAAATATACCTTTCACTTTGCCATCCTTCTTATTCGCCAAATACTTGGGGCAGTTCCGCTTCCAGTGACCAGTCCCTTTGCAGTAGAAGCACTCAGTCTCAGGCTTAGGTCCAGACTTGTGCTTCTTCACTTGAGCAGCAACTTGCTTGCCGTTCTTCTTGAAGTTCCCCTTCTTCCCATTGCCCTTTTTCTTGAAAGTAGTGGTCTTGTTAACCATCAACACTTGATGCTCCTTCTTGATTTCTACCTCCGCAGCCTTTAGCATGGCGAAGAGCTCAGGAATTGTCTTATCCATCCCTTGCATATCATAGTTCATCACAAAGCTTTTGTAGCTTGGTGGCAGTGATTGAAGAACTCTGTCAATGACACTATCATAAGGAAGATTAACTCCCAGTTGAGTCAAGTGGTTGTGGTACCCAGACATTCTAAGTATATGCTCACCGACAAAACTATTCTCCTCCATCTTGCAGTTGTAGAACTTATTGGAGACTTCATATCTCTCAATCCGGGCATTTGCTTGAAATATTAACTTCAACTCCTGGAACATCTCATATGCTCCATAACATTCAAAACATCGTTGAAGTCCCGATTCTAAGCCATAAAGCATGGCATACTGAACTATCGAGTAGTCATGAGCTTTGCTCTGCCAGACATTCATAACGTTCGGAGTTGCTCCTGCAGCGGGTCTTGCACCTAGCGGTGCTTCCAGGACGTAATTCTTTTGTGCAGCCATGAGGATAATCCTCAAGTTACGGACCCAGTCCGTGTAGTTGCTACCATCATCTTTCAACTTAGCTTTCTCTAGGAAAGCATTAAACTTCAAAGGAACAGTAGCACGGGCTATTGATCTACAACAACATAGGCATGCAAATACTATCAGGTACTAAGTTCATGATAAATTAAAGTTCAATTAATCATATTACTTAAGAACTCCCACTTAGGTAGACATCCGTCTAGTCATCTAAATGATCACGTGATCCATATCAACTAAACCATGTCTGATCATCACGTGAGATGGAGTAGCTTTCAATGGTGAACATCACTATCAAGGTATTCAGAGTCAGGATTTGAAGTCAGATCGGTTTTCCTCGGACAGAATCGAGTCGTAAGATCGGGTCGTGGAATCGAGAATTCTATTGGATTTATTCAAATAAGATATCCTGTATGCACACAAGAAATTGATATGAGTTCTATACAATTTTGACACTAAATATGGAGCAAAGAACGTACACATCAATGCTAGTTGTATTCCAATTCTTTTTATGGCTAACCTACCATCTAGCTCACATGTATGGAACATATATGAGAGGGAAATAACTAGAACATTTAAACCTTCAATGCACGAAATTTAATTATGTTCTTTTTAGAGTGCATGAATAGTCAATCACTTATCTATCTGACCTACAGTGCTAAACCTTGAAGGGTCTTGTTCTCCTTCTCCGATCAATCTTGAAGCATCCTCCTTTTCACACTAATTCCATATGTTGACCTGACTGATCCTGAATTTCGATCTAGGGTTGCTAAGAGCTAGATCAAAGGTGTCTACGACTGAGCGTTTGGACTTGGGAGGGGAATAAAGGTCCATGAGGTATATGAAAGGGGGTTTGGATGATGGCATATTATTTTGCTACAACTAAACAAATGGCTTAGATAAGTTAGTAGAATCGAATGTAGTCCATAGCATAGTCGGGATTGTATAGTTTTGTATAGGATTCTTTGATTTGGATCGCGGCCCAACATGGATTCTACCTGATCCGGATTCATACTGGGATTTGGATCGACATGCTTCCGTAGGGTTGTGAAGTCATAGGATTCTAGCAGTCGAATTGGGATTCTGACTACCTTGATCACTATGTTGATCATATCTACTATATGATTCACGTTCAACCTTTCGATATTAGTGTTCCGAGGCCATATCTACGTATGCTAGACTCGTCAAGTTTAACCCGAGTATTTTGCACGTGCAAAACTGACTTCCACCCGTTGTATGTGAACGTAGAGCTTATCACACCCGATCATCACGTGGTGTCTCGGCACGGCGAACTGTAGCAACGGCGCATACTTAGGGAGAACACTTATACCTTGAAATTTAGTGAGGGGTCATCTTATAATGCTACCGCCGTACTAAGCAAAATAAGATGCATAAAGGATAAACATCAGATGCAATCAAAATAAGTGATATGATATGGCCATCATCATCTTGTGCCTTTGATCTCCATCTCCAAAGCACCGTCATGATCACCATCGTCACCGGCTTGAAACCTTGATCTCCATCGTATCGTTGTCATCTCGTCAACTATTGCTTCTACGACTACCGCTACCGCTTAGTGATAAAGTAAAGCAATTACATGGAGATTGCATTTCATACAATAAAGCGACAACCATAAGGCTCCTGCCAGTTGCCGATAACTTTTACAAACATGATCATCTCATACAACAATTTATATCTCGTCACGTCTTGACCATATCACATCACAACATGCCCTGCAAAAACAAGTTAGACGACCTCTACTTTGTTGTTGCAAGTTTTACGTGGCTGCTACGGGCTTCTAGCAAGAACCGTTCTTACCTACGCATCAAAACCACAATGATTTTTTGTCAAGTGTGATGTTTTAACCTTCAACAAGGACCGGGTGTAGTCAAACTCGATTCAACTAAAGTTGGAGAAACAGACACCAGCCAACCACCTGTGTGCAAAGCACGTCAGTAGAACCTATCTCATGAACGCGGTCATGTAATGTCGATCCAGGCCGCTTCATCCAACAATACCGCGAAATCAAAGTAAGATGTTCCTGGTAAGCAGTATGACTATTATCGCCCACAACTCTTTGTGTTCTACTCGTGCACATAACATCTACGCATAGACCTGGCTCTGATACCATTGTTGGGGAACGCGGTATTTCAAAAAAAAATCCTACGATCACGCAAGATCTATCTAGGAGATGCATAGCAACGAGAGGGGAGAGTGTGTCCACATACCCTCATAGACTGAAAGCGGAAGCCTTTAGTAACGCGGTTGATGTAGTCGAACGTCTTCGTGATCCAACCGATCCTAGCACCGAACGTACGGCACCTCCGCATTCAGCACACGTTTAGCTCGATAACGTCCCTCGAGCTCTTGATCTAGTTGAGGACAAGGGAGAGTTTCGTCAGCACGATGGCTTGTTGACGGTGATGATGAAGTTACCGACGCAGGGCTTCGCCTAAGCACTACGATGATATGACCGAGGTGTGTAACTATGGAGGGGGCACCGCACATGGCTAAGAGAAGACTTGGTGTGCCTTTGGGGTGCCCCCTCCCACGTATATAAAGGGGGTGGAGAGGAGGCCGACCATAGGGGGGCGCGCGCCATAGGGGAGTCCAACTAGGATTCCCAATCCTATCTCGAGTCCCCTTCCTTCCAAGAGAGGGAGAGAGAGGGAAGGAGGAAGAGGGGAGAAGGAAAGAGGGGGCGCCGCCCCCTCCCTAGTCCAATTCGGACTGGCCATGGGGGGGGGGCGTGCAACCTCCCTCATGGCCCTCCTCTCCTTTCCACTAAAGCCCATGAAGGCCCATGAACTTCCCAAGGGGGGGGGGGTTCTGGTAACCCTCGATACTCCGAAACTCATCCAAAACAACCCGAACCATTCTGGTGTCCGAATGCAACCTTCCAATATCTGAATCTTTACCTCTCGACCATTTCGAGACTCCTCGTCATGTCCGTGATCTCATCCGGGACTCCGAACAAACTTTAGTCATCAAATCACATAACTCATAATACAAATCGCCATCGAACATTAAGCGTGCGGACCCTACGGGTTCGAGAACTATGTAGACATGACCGTCGGTGTCAAAACCGACAGATCTCGGGTAGGGGGTCCCGAACTGTGCGTCTGAGGATCGAAGGTAACAGGAGGCAGGGGACACAACGTTTACCCAGGTTTGGGCCCTCTTGATGGAGGTAATACCCTACTTCCTACTTGATCGACTTTGATGAGTATATGGGTTACGAGAGTTGATCTACCTCGAGATCGTAATGGCTAAACCCTAGATGTCTAACCTGTATGATTATGATTGCCTCTACGGACTAAACCCCCCGGTTTATATAGACACCGGAGGGGCCTAGGGTTGTACAAAGTCGGTTTACAGAGAAAGGAAATTTCATATCCGAACACTAAGCTTGCCATCCATGCAAAGGAGAGTCATATCCGGACACGGGGAAAGCCTTTAGTCTTTTATCTTCACATCCCATTAGTCCGATCCATGTCACATAGCACGGACGCCCGGGGACCCCCTAATCTAGGACTCCTTCAGTTGCCCCTGAACCAAGCTTCAATGACGATGTGTCCGACGCGCAGATTGTCTTCGGCATTGCAAGGCGGGTTCCTCCTCTGAATACTCCAAAGCTGTTGAACAAAAGAACTATATCAGGCTCTATATAAGACTTACAACCCGTTTTTAGCCTCCCGCTCGCGTTTTGAGGTGTGGTCTTCAACGACACGTATTGTCAAAGCAAAGATCGTGTCCCCTTATTGCGGGATTCTTATCAATATGGGTTTGGGTAATCCAACCGTGCCGTTTGCACGACCCCTTGGGAATAGGCGAGTTTTAGGGCTCGTGAGGGGGCGCTTGATATTCACTGCCTTTATAAGAGGATAAGGATCCATCTTTTTACCTCATGCCTTCTTCTTCCTCAGCCCTTCTGTCCTCGAGCCCCAGCGCCCAAGCTTCAATCCTTTCTACCACCACCAAACATTCTAACCATGTCCTGATCCGGCTCTCAAGGCAAATGGGTAGCCTCCTTCATGATGGAGAAGGACATTAAGGAGCTCTGTGAGGTGAGGTATTTGACAGCGGAAATCAGACACCGACTCCCTGCTAAAGAGCAAGTCCTCCCTACTCTAGAGCCCGGTGAGAGGGTTGTATTCATCCCTTACTTCCTCCACGGACTAGGGTTTCCGCTCCGCCCCTTTGTTCGTGGTCTCATGTTCTATTACGGGCTAGATTTTCACGATCTAGCCCCAAACTCCTTTCTCCACATCTCGGCATTCATCATTGTGTGTGAGGCATTCCTCCGCATCCCCCACACTTCTGCATGTGGCTCAAGGTCTTCAATGTGAAGCCGAAGGTGGTTGACGGGGAGCACGCAGACTGCGGCGGCACCATGGTGAGCAAACTCCCCAAAGTTATCTGGCCTAGAGGGGCCTTTGTAGAGACCGTCAAGGCATGGCAGCAGGAGTGGTTCTACATCACCGAACCCCGCGGTACCAAGTGGGCAGTCGCTCCTGCCTTCAGATCCGGACCCCCACTGCGGCTTGCATCATGGACCAACAAGGTACTGGACTGGGGTTCACCCGGCGAGGTGCACGCTGCAAAAGCGCATCAAAAGTATCATAGAGAAGAACACCAGCCTCACTGACGTGATCCAAGTGATGCTCATCTACCGAACCCTTCCCTGCCAACGTCCGTCTCTCCGTATGTGGGAGTTCAACTCGGAACCCTGCAACGGTTCTCTGGCATGACACACGAAGCAATCTGGAAGCTGCTCTTCAAGACTCAAAAGTCGTGGCCAAAGACGTTCGAGGACATCGGCCTCGATTGCAATCATCCGGCCTCCCCGGTAAGTGCTAAATTTCCGAACATAACTTAGTTCGTCAATCAAAGTGGTGTATTGAGAATTCCATCCTCTAAACAGGGCTGGACAAAGAAGGTGGAGCAAATTAGATGTCCAGCTCCATTGCCTGAAAACTAGCTGATCCTCTATTAATGAAGATGCTGGTCCTGGCGCCCTATCAGGCGCCGGAGAAAAAGGCCAAGAAGAAGAACAAGGAGGCCAAAGAAGGCTTCCGTTGTAAAGGTACTTCGGACGTAGTGTCCGGAGAGTCCAAAACTCAATCCTCCCATGAGGAGGATGAAGATGAAGAGGAGACAGAAAGCAACTCTTCCCGAAGGGAAAGAATAAGAAAAGGGCTGCCTCCGAAGACCCAAAGGTGGAGGCACCCAAAAGGGGGAAAATATCCCTCCCAGACGGCTCGGATTCGGACGCCGAAGCCATCCCCGATTGTCGCCCCCGGTCGAAGCCCATTGCCGCATTGTAAGTATCTGAGGATGCCTTACATAAGTTCGATCTTTATAACTATGGTCTAATGTATTGTATGATGTAGTCTGGACCGCGATCTCCCCCAACAGTCATCGGAGGGGAATTCTTTGGATCCGGGGATGATGGAGAGCGAGTCGTCCCTGGGAGCCTCCCTGCCTATCGCCACGGAAGACACCGAAGTGTTGTCCCAAAGGGCCTCTCCGGGCAACGAACCGGTATGGGAGGCCGTTAAAACTGCGCCAGAGGGTAATGTCGTGGCTGCCGAGAACACGGGGGAGCAACCCCCATGGAGACTGATGGCGGGGGTCTTTACCAGTCTGGCCCCCGGCCAAACACCGTTCTGGAAACCCAAGTGGCTCCGAAACCGAATAAGCAGCCCCCTTCAGAGGGGGGAGTGCCAACTCCAGCGGCGACCTCCACTAATCTGGAGGCTCCGAACATACTGATGGAGGCACTGCAACGTGCTTCCATCGTGGAGGAGCACCGCACCCTAACGGGTGTGGTGGTTGAGAAGGTTCAGTCCGCCAAGAGCGGGCTGAACAAAGCCTTCACTAGCCTGCTAACATGCTTCGAGGTAGGCGATGTAATATTGTTGTACGCTTTCCATATAAAAATATGCTTGTATATAGATAGTAGCCCCTGAGACTCTGTTCGACTTTTGAAAAGAGGCCGAACAGAGGATCGATAATACTTGCAGGAGATAATGTACTTTTCTATTTTGAGAAGCAGGCTTCACTGTTAGCGGCAACCGCCCAGGCCGCCGAAGTGTCCGAGCTCAAGCGTAAGCTGAGGCTGGCCAATGAGGATCTCGTCCACATCAACAAGAGGCTTGATGAAGCATAATGTATGTTTTAGAATATCTCGCTCATGCCTGTATTTAATATGCAGATTCTGAGTCGAAGCTCATGCACTGCTGTGTGTATGATTGCAGACAGTGCTGCTGCGGTCGAGACCCTTAGGGGTGAACTTGCCCAGGCCAAGGAGTAGGCAATGGTGTAGGATCTAGAAGTAGATGTGTCTAGAGGGGGTGATTAGACACTTAGTGCTAAAGTTGCAATTTTTAATCTTTTTCGGTTTAAGTGGAGTTTAGGCACAAATTCAATATGCATAATACATATCAAGCAAGCATGCAAAGAGTATATGAGCAGCGGAATATAAAGCATGCAACTTGCAAGAATGTAAAGGGAAGGGTTTGGAAAGATCAAACACAATTGGAGACACGGATGTTTTTCCCGTGGTTCGGATAGGTGGTGCTATCCTACATCCACGTTGATGGAGACTTCAACCCACGAAGGGTAACGGTTGCGCGAGTCCACACAGGGCTCCACCCAAGGGCAACGGTTGCGCGAGTCCACAAAGGGCTCCACCCACGAAGGGTCCACGAAGAAGCAACCACCCACAAGGGTCCACGAAGAAGCAACCTTGTCTATCCCACCATGGCCATCGCCCACACAGGACTTGCCTCACTAGCGGTAGATCTTCACGAAGTAGGCGATCTCCTTGCCCTTACAAACTCCTTGGTTCAACTCCACAATCTTGTCGGAGGCTCCCAAGTGACACCTAGCCAATCTAGGAGACACCACTCTCCAAGAAGTAACAAATGGTGTGTAGGTAATGAACTCCTTGCTCTTGTGCTTCAAATGATAGTCTCCCCAACACTCAACTCTCTCTCATAGGATTTGGATTTGGTGGAAAGAAGATTTGAGTGGAAAGCAACTTGGGAAGGCTAGATATCAAGATTCATATGGTAGGCATGGAATGTCTTGGTCTCAACACATGAGTAGGTGGTTCTCTCTCAGAACAAATGAGTTGGAATGGTGTATGTGTTCTGATGGCTCTCTCTTGGAATGAGAAAGAGGTGGAGGGGTATATATAGCCTCCACACAAAATCCAACCGTTACACAGTTTTCCAATCTCGGTGGGACCGAATCATAAAACTCGGTCGGACCGAAAATGTAAACCTAGTGACCGTTAGGAATTTTGGTGGGACTGACATGCAACTCGGTAGGACCGATTCGGTTAGGGTTTGGGCATAACGTAATCTCGGTGAGACCGATTACACAAACTCGGTGAGACCGAGTTTGGTAATTAGCTAACCAGAGAGTTGGTCAGGCAAACTCGGTGGGACCGATTTGCTCTTTCGGTGGGACCGAGTGGAACTCGGTGAGACCGAAAAGTTACAAAGGGGAAACACTGAGTTTACATTGCAATCTCGGTGGGACCGATTGCATATCTCGATGGGACCGAGAATATTGCAATAGGTAACAGAGAGTTTGCAATCCCATCTCGGTGAGACCGAGATCCCTATCGGTAGAACCGAATTGCTAGGGTTTGGCAGTGGCTAATGACAAGTGAAACTCGGTGGCGCCGGATAGGAAAAATCGGTAGGACCGAGTTTGGCTTAGGGTTTAGGTCATATGTGGATATGGGAAAGTAGTTGAGGGTTTTGGAGCATATCATTAAGCACATGAAGCAAGAGGCTCATTAAGCAACACCTCATCCCTCCTTAATAGTATTGGCTTTTCCTATGGACTCAATGTGATCTTGGATCACTAAAATATAAAAGTGAAGAGTCTTGAGCTTGAAGCTTTAGCCAATCCCTTGTCCTTAGCATCTTGAAGGAGTTCCCACAACCTTTAGTCCATGCCACTCCATTGTTGAACTTATCTGAAACATGCTAGATAGAAGTGTTAGTCCAACAAGAGATATGTTGTCATCAATTATCAAAACCACCTAGGGAGCACTTGTGCTTTCAATCTCCCCCTTTTTGGTAATTGATGGCAACATACATCAAAGCTTTAAATAAAGATATAAAGAACAGCAAGTAAAGCTTTGGAAGAACATGTAGCAAGCATAGGCTCCCCCTACATGTATGCACTCATGTAAATATGAAATATAGAGGCATGTGAGAGCATAATCATGACAGAGTAGGCAATGTGTTACATGTATCTTGGCCATATGCATCAGAGCAAAAGATTATTAAGGAAAATACCTTCATGCTCATGAGCCCTTCTTGCAAACAGTATGTACATAAGCAAGAACTCCTCATACTCATGATTTTGATGCATATACTTACCTTGTGGTCTCGAGTTGGCTTAGGATGGAATGAACCTGCAAACAAGGTTAGATAACACAGGTACGTCCACTGGCCAGAGCAAACAAAGAAATCACAAGAATGCCAAGACTGGGATGACATGTAGAGAATGATATCATTGGATTCAACATGTCCCCCCAAAAAAGATATGCAATGAATTTGGTTGATTTCTTTTCCCTTAGGTGTCTTGCTCCCCCTGAATCTTACATGGGATATTGGGAGAAGATAGGAAACAGAAAATCAGAGCTGAATAGAACTTAATTCAAATGAGTTCATATGAACATGTCTTTCCCCCAAAAAGACATGTGGCATCTCTCCTCTTGAACATCAAGCATCTGGGATCCTTGAGTATTTTTCTCTCCCTGGAGATCTCTCTCTCCCCCTTAACAACATCTGGGATCCTTGAGACTTTATCTCCCCCTTAATACTTTTTCTCTCTTGATGTGATCTCTTTTTCTTACAAGCTTTGATGTTGATCTTTCTCTCCCCCTTTGACATCAATTTCCAAGAAGGTTTTTCCTGGAATCCGTCGAATAGGTTTGGTCCTTGAGATTCAGCACAAAGCAGAGGATAAAATTGTGATGCTTGTGGAGGACAAGATTCATTGAGTGGAGCTGGATCGTAAGAATTGTAGAATAAGTGGCAAACTGTTTTTCTGATTGCAAAGTCGGTGGCACCGAGTGGCACATTTCGGTGGTACCGAAAATATTCGGTTGGACCAAAATTTGCAAGTCGGTGAAACCGAGTTTACACAGAGAAAAACACTTGTCACCTCAGCTCACTAGTCAAGTAAGATTTCACAAAGATTTGCAATGAATTAGCTGAAGGATTTGCAAGGAATTAAATGCAGAAAATGCAGAACAAAAACAAGGAGAAAAGAGAAGAAACTGAAAGATCTAGATGAAGTTTTTTTTTTGTTTTTGAAAAAGAGAAAGAAACTAAACATGCATGAGACAAATGCAATGACACAGAAAAGAACACGGGAGAACTTCATCTAGAGTTGGGCGGTGACATAGTCACCTATGTTAGAGTATATTGACTTAGGAGTCAAGTGAGAACACTTGATCATAGGTCATACTCATCGTTTAAGCTCAAAATGGGGTTACCATTTTCGTTTAAGCATCTTGATGTATTCTCATCTTGTTGAGTTGCTTTGACTCATGTCTTGGAGTAAAGCTTCTCTAAGATGAAATAACATACCTAGGGTGGTGATGTGGTTCTTGCTCATGTAGTTGAACTTGTGTGGGTGCTCAAGGTTGATGTAGCTCATCAAGAGTTGGGAGCACCACTTGGAGTTTGAGTTCATCTACCTACATGGGTTAGTTCTTGCAAGGAAGAGCACTTATGTATCCAAAAATGACAATCATGAAGCTTAACATAGAATTTGTCAAAGGATATGTTTGAATGGTTTTGTGCTTCCTTGTCTTCAACCACTATTGTGTAGAGTCTTGGTGATGTAGAGATTGCTCAAGATATGAGTGAGTCGCAAACTCATGGAATTAGATTCAACCAAGCACCTACATGGGTTAGACAACATGCAAGGTGCAAATATATCCAAGACATAAGATAGTCATCATAAGAGATACATCATGGATTAGTCATAAGCTCATGTCTTGCATGTGTCCAATGGAGTCGCTACTCCAAGTTCGAGGCATCAATGATGTTCAATTCTCCTCTCAACCTGCAAAACACTTTCTCATCAAGCGGTTTAGTGAATATATCCGCTAATTGCTTATCAGTGTGAACATGCTTAAGATTGATGTCACCCTTAGCAACATGATCTCGAATGAAATGATGACGAACTTCAATATGCTTAGTTCGATAATGTTGTACAGGATTATGACCAATTTTGATAGCACTTTCATTGTCACAAAGCAGTGGAACATGTTTCACATAATCCCATAATCTTTAAGAGTTTGGGTCATCCAAAGTAATTGAGCACAACATGAACCAGCGGCAATGTATTCCGCTTTGGCGGTGGATAAGGATACCGAGTTTTGTTTCTTAGAAGACCAAGACACAAGAGATCTACCAAGAAATTGACAAGTACCCGAAGTGGACTTTCTATCAACCTTGTCTCCGGCATAATCTGAGTCGGAATAGCCAACAAGATCAAAAGAAGACCTCTTAGGATACCAAATGCCAAAATTTGGTGTATGGATTAAATATCTCACTATCCTTTTCACAGCCTTAAGATGACAATCTTTAGGAGCAGCTTGATATCGAGCACACATGCACACACTTAGCATAATATCGGGACATGAAGCACATAGGTATAATAATGAACCAATCATAGAGCGGTAAACCTTTTGATCAACGGGTTCACCATCTTTGGTCAAATCATTACGTCCACTAGTAGGCATGGGTGTAGACATACCTTTGCATTCTTGCATATTGAACTTCTTGAATAAGTCCTTGGTGTACTTTGTTTGAGAGACAAATGTACCTTCCTTAGTTTGCTTGATTTGCAATCCAAGAAAGAATTTGAGTTCACTCATCATAGACATCTCAAACTTCTCTGACATTAGCTTTCCAAACTTTTCACTAAAGAGAGGGTTAGTTGAACCAAATATGATGTCATCAACATAAATTTGGCATACAAATAGTTCTCCATTAACCCTTTTAGTAAAAAGAGTAGAATCAATTTTACCAATTTCAAAACCACTTGTAGTAAGGAACTTGGTCAAGCATTTATACCATGCTCTAGGAGCTTGTTTAAGACCATAAAGAGCTTTGTGAAGTTTGTAAACATGATTAGGTTTCTTAGGATTGACAAAGCTGGGAGGTTGTTTGACATAAACTTCCTCCTCTATTTCTCCATTTAGAAAAGCACTTTTAATGTCCATTTGGTACAAGGTGATATTATGGTGATTAGCATAGGCAAGTAAGATGCGAATGGACTCAAGTCTAGCAACGGGAGCGTACGTCTCACCATAGTCCATACCTTCGACTTGTGTGTATCCTTGGGCGACGAGATGTGCTTTGTTGCGGACCACTTGTCCATCTTCATCTTGCTTGTTGCAAAACACCCATTTGGTACTAATGATGTTGTGGTTGTTGTCGGGCTTCTCAACCAATGTCCAAACTTGGTTCCTCTCAAAGTTATGTAGCTCTTCATGCATAGCGTTTATCCAATCCGGATCTTCCAATGCTTCTTCAACCTTCATTGGTTCAATGCTAGAGATGAATGAATAGTTTTCACAAAAGTTAGCTAAACGAGTTTTTGAGCGAGTGATTCTCCCGGTTTGTATATCATTGAGGATTTGCTCGACGGGATGATCTTTGGCAATTCTTGCTCGAACTCGTGAGAGCTTTTGCTTGGGTCTTTGTTGAGCATCTTCTTCATCTTGTTCTTCTTCTTGGCCTTCTTCATTGTTGACGTAGTCGTTCTCTTGTCGCGGTGGAGAAGGAGGTTGTTGATGTTCATCTTGACGTACTTCCTCGTTTTCTTCATCTTGGTGTGGCCCACTTGTGGATGCTTCCGTGTCGATTCTTGGTTCACCTTGTAGTGAAGTAGAAGCTTCCACTTGGACGGATGAAGTACTCTCCTTCACCTCCGTTGGACGAATTTTGCCAATGGACAAATCTTGAATTGCTTCTGAAGGGTCTTTGTCTCCTACATCAATTGGCAATTGCTCTACTTGAGAGCCATTAGATTCATCAAACTTCACATCTACCGTCTCTTCAACCTTTCGGGTGAAATTGTTGTAGACACAGTAAGTGTGAGAGTTTGAGCCATAACCAGGTAGAAAACCTTCATGAGATTTAGGAGCAAACTTTGAACGATGATGCTTATCAAGAATGTAGCACTTTGAGCCGAATACTCGAAAGTATCCAACTTGAGGCTTGTTACCGGTGAGGAGCTCGTATGCCGTCTTGCCGAGTAGCTTGTGAAGATATAGGCGATTTGTTGCGTGACAAGCTGTCTCAACTGCTTCTGCCCAAAAGTGCTTTGGCGTCTTGTATTCATCAAGCATTGTCCTTGCCATTTCGATGAGCGTCCGGTTCTTCCTCTCAACAACTCCATTTTGTTAAGGTGTGTATGTAGCCGAGAACTCGTGTGAAATCCCTTCTTCGTCAAGAAAGGTGTCCACATTTGCGTTCTTGAACTCCGTTCCGTTGTCACTCCGAACCTTCTTGATCTTCACATCAAACTGATTTTGAGCTTTCCTGGCGAAGTTTCTGAAGATCTTCTGGACCTGCGATTTGTCATTGAGGAAAAACACCCACGTAAATCTTGAAAAATCATCAACTATAACTAGACCAAAGGAATTTCCACCGAGACTCTTGTAGGCATTGGGACCAAAAAGATCCATGTGAAGCAGCTCGAGTGGCCTCCTTGTGGTCATAATGTTCTTCACAAGATGTCTTCCTCCAACCTGTTTACCTGCTTGACAAGCACTGCAAAGTCTATCCTTATCAAATATGACATCGTTAACTCCAAGGATATGATTTCCTTTAATAAGCTTGTCAAGGTTTCTCATGCCAACGTGACCTAGTCGTCTATGCCACAACCAACCTTTTGAGGATTTAGCAACAAAGCAAGTTTTAGGTTGTGCCTTTTTAGAGAAATCGACGATGTAAAGATCACCTCTACGCATACCCGTAAAGACCATTTTATGATTGTCTCGACGAAATACTTGGCAATCTACCTCAGTAAATAGGACATTCAAACCAAAATCAGCAAGTCTAGATACTGAAAGTAAGTTGTAACCAAGAGATTCAACGAGCATGACATTTTGAATGGAACTATCATGTGAGATGGCCACCTTACCAAGGCCAACCACTTTACCCTTTGAATTATCACCAAAGGTGACATATTTTCGAGGGCCGTTGTTTTCAGCAAGCTCACGGAACATCTCCTCATCTCCGGTCATATGATTGGTGCATCCGCTATCAAGAACCCATTCCTTTCCTCCTGATTCATATCCCCGAAGATTTGCCATAAGACCAAAATGTCTCATTGCATTGTCAAGATCGGAATCACTGTCATCATCATCATAATATTCATGTCCATCATGATCTTGTGACTCATCATTTCCTAGAGAGGGTAATTCATTAGATAAATGATCAAAGTGATTACTTTTATGAATTCTTATAGCTTTGAATATGATATCATTAATGATTCCAACATCTCCTTTAGCATGCTTAAGATTTGCAAGTTCATGAAGACATTTACCAAAACTAGGATCACTAGAGTTCATCTTACTCAAGGCAATAGATTTATGGAGAACTTCATCCAAAGTTTTCAAGGAATGATTTGGAAATTGTTCCTCAAGAAATTTCCATATAGTATAGGCACAATCTTGAGTAGGCAAACAAGCAATCAGATTTTTGGGCAATCCTCTAATGATGAGCTCAATAGTTCTAAGATTGCGAATCATGTCAATATCTTCATCTAGGGTAGGATGCAAGGGATCAATATGGGTTGCACAAGGACTAGCAATATACTTGTTCAAATGATATTGATTGAAGATTACAAGCATCTCATTTTTCCACTCATGAAAATACTTTCCATCAAAAATGGGCACTCTATGTCTAAGACTCCCTGAAGTAGACACATCCATCTTCCTCCAATGGTGATTAAACCAAGGCAATGGAGACCAAAGCTCTGATACCACTTGTAGGATCTAGAAGTAGATGTGTCTAGAGGGGGGTGATTAGACACTTAGTGCTAAAGTTGTAATTTTTAATCTTTTTCGGTTTAAGTGGAGTTTAGGCACAAATTCAATATGCACAATACATATCAAGCAAGCATGCAAAGAGTATATGAGCAGCGGAATATAAAGCATGCAACTTGCAAGAATGTAAAGGGAAGGGTTTGGAAAGATCGAACGCAATTGGAGACACGGATGTTTTTCCCGTGGTTCGGATAGGTGGTGCTATCCTACATCCACGTTGATGGAGACTTCAACCCACGAAGGGTAACGGTTGCGCGAGTCCACACAGGGCTCCACCCAAGGGCAACGGTTGCGCGAGTCCATGAAGGGCTCCACCCACGAAGGGTCCACGAAGAAGCAACCACCCACAAGGGTCCACGAAGAAGCAACCTTGTCTATCCCACCATGGCCATCGCCCACACAGGACTTGCCTCACTAGCGGTAGATCTTCACGAAGTAGCGATCTCCTTGCCCTTACAAACTCCTTGGTTCAACTCCACAATCTTGTCGGAGGCTCCCAAGTGGACACCTAGCCAATCTAGGAGACACCACTCTCCAAGAAGTAACAAATGGTGTGTAGGTAATGAACTCCTTGCTCTTGTGCTTCAAATGATAGTCTCCCCAACACTCAACTCTCTCTCATAGGATTTGGATTTGGTGGAAAGAAGATTTGAGTGGAAAGCAACTTGGGAAGGCTAGATATCAAGATTCATATGGTAGGCATGGAATGTCTTGGTCTCAACACATGAGTAGGTGGTTCTCTCTCAGAACAAATGAGTTGGAATGGTGTATGTGTTCTGATGGCTCTCTCTTGGAATGAGAAAGAGGTGGAGGGGTATATATAGCCTCCACACAAAATCCAACCGTTACAAAGTTTTCCAATCTCGGTGGGACCGAATAATAAAACTCGGTCGGACCGAAAATGTAAACCTAGTGACCATTAGGAATTTCGGTGGGACTGACATGCAACTCGGTAGGACCAATTCGGTTAGGGTTTGGGCATAACGTAATCTCGGTGAGACCGATTACACAAACTCGGTGAGACCGAGTTTGGTAATTAGCTAACCAGAGAGTTGGTCAGGCAAACTCGGTGGGACCGATTTGCTCTTTCGGTGGGACCGAGTGGAACTCGGTGAGACCGAAAAGTTACAAAGGGGAAACACTGAGTTTACATTGCAATCTCGGTGGGACCGATTGCATATCTCGATGGGACCGAGAATATTGCAATAGGTAACAGAGAGTTTGCAATCCCATCTCGGTGAGACCGAGATCCCTATCGGTAGAACCGAATTGCTAGGGTTTGGCAGTGGCTAATGACAAGTGAAAATCGGTGGCGCCGGATAGGAAAAATCGGTAGGACCGAGTTTGGCTTGGAGTTTAGGTCATATGTGGATATGGGAAAGTAGTTGAGGGTTTTGGAGCATATCATTAAGCACATGAAGCAAGAGGCTCATTAAGCAACACCTCATCCCTCCTTAATAGTATTGGCTTTTCCTATGGACTCAATGTGATCTTGGATCACTAAAATATAAAAGTGAAGAGTCTTGAGCTTGAAGCTTTAGCCAATCCCTTGTCCTTAGCATCTTGAAGGAGTTCCCACAACCTTTAGTCCATGCCACTCCATTGTTGAACTTATCTGAAACATGCTAGATAGAAGTGTTAGTCCAACAAGAGATATGTTGTCATCAATTATCAAAACCACCTAGGGAGCACTTGTGCTTTCAAAGGGTGAACAAAGCGGCCGAGGACTTGAAGTCCGAGCATGTCGTCCGCCACCGATACGAGGAGTGGGTGACCGAAGTGGAGCAAGCGCTCAAGGACGCCGCTAGCAAGTGCGAGCCCCTAGAGGAGAAGAATAAAGCCCAGGTGACCGACCATGCCAAGGCCCTTCAAGAGGCCGAGGAGATGCGAGCCGAATCCCAAGAGGCGCGCGAGGAGATCAAGCAGGCCAGACAGATTGCGCCTGGTTAGCCCTTTCTCTTACGGAGTAAACTCGACAATCAGAAGTATGTCTTGCTCACTCGACTGTGGACTGCTCCAGATGCATTTGCGGATCTTCCGAAGAGTGCCGCCGACGCCGCACAATTCTTCCAGGCCCACGAAGGGCATACAACGGAGAAGCTATTCTGGTCACAGTTCGCGGCGCAGGAGCGCCCAGCGCTGTTGAATGACCAGATGGCGCAGTGGGCCGAGCTGCATAGGATGTCCCGGCTGGCCATAAGGGACATCATGGTCCGGTTGTGGCCAGTCGAACCTGTCCCAAGCAGCTATTTTGGCCTGGTGCAACGACTCATTGACGCGTTGCCCCGAATTGACGCGGTCAAGCGGTCGGCGTGTATAGAAGGTGCGCGGCTGGCTTTTGCCCGTGTCAACATGCACTCGGCGAAAATGAAGGCCGCCGTCGTGGCAGTTGAGGGTCCGCCAGGAGGCAAGGACCACCGCACGCCGGAGCGCTATTTTGAAGACGTCCTGGAGGGTGCCCGCTTGATAGAGGGTCAGTGCTCAAAGGATATTATGTTCGAGTGAATGTATCCGAACTGCCCCGGCCTTGTGTTATAAACCAAGGCTTTGTAATATATTTTATGCATTTATCTAAACTGCTTTCCTCCTGTGCAGCCGTATATTATTATTCTGAAAGTTTGCCAGTCGTCGGCTTCAACCCCCACGTAGATACTACGGGGATGATCAAAATAACGTGTAATCATTCTTGACCCAACGTCTTGGTCCGTAAAGGAGGTGATTTACGTAGTGAACCAGGCAATCAGACTATGCGGCTTTAGCACTTTCACTTAGCCATATGAATTTGATGGTGGGACTAAGAACTAGCCCCTGGTGCGCATGCGGCTATCCGAACTGGTATGCCTTAGGCGCATGACCGAGCTGAAGCCAGTCCTTCGTGTAGTACGTAAAAAATCGCAAGAGAATTATATTAAGTCGCCGAATAGCTGACCAGCTCTCGTTGTATCATGATAGTCAGTTTTCGGCTTTCTCTACTGATGTGTTTGACCGGATGAACCAGAAACACAATCGCAGTAGTTCTCCCTTTACTACCTTAGCCGAACAAGCAGAACATAAGGTGGCAACCATAGGAGCCGGGCAACCCAACTATTGACCAAAGACATGATTTGGAGCCGATGCATATAACGCAATATTCGGGACGCTAAAGTGTAATATGAAAGTGTTCGGACTTATTTGTGTTTGAACATTTGTGGCCGAATAAATCCACTGGCGATTAATGCCAATGTGTATATGTCAATCAGTCGTTAAGACAGGATACAGATGACGTAGTAGACCAATACCGAATGAGGTAGGGTAAACTGTTTCCATTATAATCTGATTGATACGTCAAAATGTATTTTTACAGAGGATGCGATAAGCATCGAGGCTATTTTACATGCCGAGCATAATGGAAAGTTGTATACAGGTCCTAAAAAGGAAAAGATGATCTTGAAGATCCTTTGGACACTCTGCCGCACGTCTGTGCTACTTCTCACCTTGGCGTATGATCCTTTGAGAGGATCAACAATCGAGTATACATAAGGGGCCTAGAAAAAGGGCCCTTGGTACAATCGAGAAGTGATGCTGGTTTGGAAAGAACCTGAAAAATAAAAATAAGGAGAAGAAAAAGGAGAATGTGAGCGTCCGGATAGGGTCGAACCGTATTATGGACCTTATTTTTAGTAGGCCTTCGTCCTTGCCCATGGTATCTTTAGTGCGTAGTTATGTACACGTGGTACGTATGCCGCTATCAGGTTGGGGCTTTGACGGAGGCTGAATTTCTAATCTAGCTCTGGACGAGCCGGACTTTCATTCTGCAGGGTAGACTGGATGTGGTATTCGGCTTAATGAGGCCACCCTGTACTTCGGCTGCAAGGGCCGCGGTATGCTCCTTAGTACGGAGGGAGTGCTCCATGTTTCCATTGACCGTTATAACGCCACGTGGTCCGGGCATCTTGAGTTTTAGATAAGCATAGTGCGGGACTGCATTAAAACAGGCGAAAGCGGCCGGTCCAAGCAGTGCGTGATAGCCATCGCGAAAGGGGACGATGTCGAAGATTAGGTCTTCGCTACAAAAATTATCCAATGAACCGAAGACTACTTCCAGCGTTATGGATCTTGTGCAATAGGCCTCGACGCCGGGTATCACTCCTTTAAAGGTAGTTTTAGTGGGCTTGATTCTTGATGGATCAATACCCATTTTACAAACGGTGTCCTGGTAAAGCAGGTTAAGACTACTGCCGCCGTCCATAAGGACTCGCGTGAGGTGGAATCTGTCGATAATTGGATCGAGGACCAATGCTGTCGAACCTCCATGACGGATACTGGTCGGATGGTCTCTGTGATCAAAAGTGACCGGACAGGCTGACCATGGATTAAATTTAGGGGCGACTGGCTCTATGGCGTAGACGCCACTTAATGCACGCTTGCACTCTCGCTTAGGGATATGAGTAACGTATATCATATTCACCATTTTAACCTCGGGGGGGGGGGGGGGTTCTTCTGTCCTCCCATGTTTGGTGGGCAAGGCTCTTCATCATCGTCCTCGTTGGGCGGTCCTTTCCCCTTATGTTAGGTGTTTAGCTTACCGGCCTGTTTAAAGACCCAACAATTTCTGTTGGTATGATTGGCAGGCTTGTCAGGGATGCCATGGATCTGGCAAGGCCGATCGAGTATTCTGTCCAAACTAGATGGACCATCTTTGTTTCCTTTGAATGCCTTTTTCCACTGAACGGGTTTAGAGCCACTGAATCCGGCGTTGACCGCCGTATCTTCAGTATCGTCATTGTTGTTTCGACGCTTGTTTTTGTTGCGCCGTGGCTTGCCATTGCCGTCTCTGGCTTTGGAGGTGCTTCTACGAGCTAGCCAGCCATCTTCTCCCGCGCAAAAGCGGGTCATAAGTGCGGTGAGAGCTGCCATGGACTTCGAATTTTCTTGGCCAAGGTGTCGGGCGAGTCACTCATCACGGACGCTGTGTTTAAAGGCCGTGAGGGCTTCGGCGTCTGAACAATCGACAATTTGGTTCTTTTTGATTAAGAACCTAGTCCAGAGTTTCTGGGCTGACTCTCCGGGTTGCTAGACTATGTGACTAAGGTCATCAATGTCTGGAGGCCAAACATAGGTGCCTTGGAAGTTGTCTCTAAAGGCATCCTCCAGATCTTCCCAGCTACCAATAGAGTTTTCTGGGTAGCTGTTTAACCAGTGTCGTGCTGGTCCCTTGAGTTTGAGGGGGAGGTACTTGATGGCATGGAGATCGTCATCGCGGGCCATATGGATGTGGAGAAGCAAATCTTCAATCCATACTGCTGGATCTGTCGTTGCATCATATGATTCAATGTTCACGGTTTTAAACCCTTCTGGGAACTAGTACTCCATTACCTCATGAGTGAAGCATAAGGGGTGTGCGGCGCCTCTGTATCGGGCAACGTCACGACGCAATACGGACGAAGTCCGTATGCGGTTTCCAGCCCTGGTAAGGTTATGCCTATCAGTCCAAGCTTGACGCTCGTCTTCTCGTGTTGGGGCGCGCTCCCTTGATCCATAGATTGATCCGGTTTGGCCTGCTCTATTATTCAGGTCTTGTCGTAGATCATGGGTGTGTCCTGGAGGTGCTGTCTCTCTGCCCTTATGGCGAGGTGGTGCGGGTTGGTGTTCGGCGTGGGTGGCTGCTTTGTCAAGCCCACGTGGTGCCCGATCTGGTTCATCGGCGCAATCATGTTTTGACGGGTTTGGCTTGATGACCTCGTTGTCGAATTGTGGTAGTGGACGGTGCTTCGGATAAGTTTTTGTTGGGCGTTGAAGGTCATATTCTTTGGCAGCTAGGACCTGCGTCCATCTGTCGTTGAGCATATATTGTTTAGCTTGGAGCCGTTGCTGCTGCTTTTTTAGGCTTCTCGTAGTGGCGATTAGCTAGTGCTTAAAGCGCTCCTGCTCGAGTGGTTCCTCTGGCACGATGAAGTCTTCGTCGTCGAGGCTCACATCGTCTTCGGAGAGCGGTAGATAATTACTATCCTCCGAGTCCTTGTTCCTGACCGGATCATTGGGGTTACCTTGCCCCTCCTCCACATTGTCTTGTTCGGACATGCGCTCGACGGGGCCTTCGGGGTCTTCGGCACCATCCGGAGTGTTATCATCTTCGGTGCCGGTATTGCTGTCTTTTTCGCGATGCAATTTTGAGCAGCGCCGCTGACATCGATGCTTTGGAGGTGCTTCAGCAGGTTTGTCCTCAACCGGATCCTTCCTGCCGTCATCATCATCCTCTTTGGGTGTGTCCACCATATACATGTCATATGTGGAGGTGGCCGTCCAATGTCCGGTAAATGACGGGTCTTGGCCTTGTTCTTCTCCGGCATCATTGTCCATGTTGTCGATGTCTTCGGGGGAATAGTCCAGCATGTCGGTTAAATCTTCGACAGTGGCTATGAAGTGGGTGTGGGTGGTACGTAAAATTCCCTGCTCTCAGCCCCTAGTCCGGGCTGGGCGTAGTTTGGAAGTGACCCTTCTGTAATGGCGAGGGATCGCATTAATTCCAGAGCCTCGTTTAATAGCCTGGTTCGTACAGGGAAACAAGAGTCCGCGGGGCTGGCCAGGGCAAAGGCCTCCTGGCCATGCTTGCTTGGCGCGGACCTTGAGAGTTCGGGTCTGGCGTCCGGGGGCGAGTCCGGCCTCTTAATGATAGGGGGAACCCGGTCTAATCCCGAATTCACCGTGGACACAATCTCCTCCAGATCCTGGATAGTGCGGTTGGCCGCAGAGAGTCCAGTGGGCTCCAAACTCCCATCTTCGGACATGGTGGTTTGCTCTAGGACTAAGGCCAGAGCAGTGGTCGGGACCGCGAACCCTTCGAAGATCAGGTCTCCTCGGATATCAGCGACATAATTTAGGTTCCCGAAACTGATCTGATGACCAGGGGCGTAGCTGTCGATCTGTTTGAGGTGGCCAATCGAGTTGGCACACAGAGCAAAGCCACCAAATACGAAAATTTGGCCAGGGAGCAAAGTTTCCCCTAAAGCAGGATCATTGTAGATGATCGATCGAGCCATCGAACCTTCTGTCGATGACACAGTGGAACTCTCAGTGAAAGCACCAATGTCGGTGTCAAAACCGGCAGATCTCGGGTAGGGGGTCCCAAACTATGCATCTGAGGATCGAAGGTAACAAGAGGCAGGGGACACAATGTTTACCCAGGTTCGGGCCCTCTTGATGGAGGTAATACCCTACTTCCTTCTTGATTGACTTTGATGAGTATAGGGGTTACAAGAGTTGATCTACCTCGAGATCGTAATGGCTAAACCCTAGATGTCTAGCATGTATGATTATGATTGCCTCTATGGACTAAACCCTCTGTTTTATGTAGACACCGGAGGGGCCTAGGGTTGTATAGAGTTGGTTTACAGAGAAAGGAAACTTCATATTCGAATGCCAAGCTTGCCATCCACACAAAGGAGAGTACCATTCGGACATGGGGAAGGCCTTCAGTCTTGTATCTTCATGGCCCATCAGTCCGGCCCATGTCACATAGCACGGACGCCCGGGGACCCCCTAATCCAGGACCCCCTCAATGACCGAGACACATCTCCAGTCAATAACCAATAGCGGAACCTGGATGCTCATATTGGCTCCTACATATTCTACGAAGATCTTTATCAGGAAACCGCATAACAACATACGTTGTTCCCTTTGTCATCGGTATGTTACTTGCCCGAGATTTGATCGTCGGTATCAGTATACCTAGTTCAATCTCGTTACATGTAAGTCTCTTTACTCGTTCCGTAATGCATCATCCCGTAACTAACTCATTAGTCACATTGCTTGCAAGACTTATAGTGATGTGCATTACCGAGAGGGCCCAGAGATACCTCTCCGATACACGGAGTGACAAATCCTAATCTCGATCTATGCCAACTCAACAAACACCATCAGAGACACCTATAGAGCATCTTTATAATCACCCAGTTATGTTGTGACGTTTGATAGCACACAAGGTGTTCTTCCGTTATTTGGGAGTTGCATAATCTCATAGTCAGAGGAACATGTATAAGTCATGAAGAAAGCAATAGCAATAAAACTAAACGATCATTATGCTAAGCTAACGGATGGGTCTTGTCCATCACATCATTCTCTAATGATGTGATCCCGTTCATCAAATGACAACACATGTCTATGGTCAAGAAACTTAACCATCTTTGATTAACGAGCTAGTCTAGTAGAGGCATACTAGGGACACTCTGTTTGTCTATGTATTCACACATGTACTAAGTTTCCGGTTAATACAATTCTAGCATGAATAATAAACATTTATCATGATATAAGGAAATATAAATAACAACTTTATTATTGCCTCTAGGGCATATTTCCTTCAAGTCTGTCGTTGACTCCTGTAATGGACGCCGTCGATAGACCCCGGCACCAGCGGCGGCAGGACTTCGATTGATGGATTGACCACTTCTTTGACATGCATGAACATTCGATACAGGTACATCCCTAACGTGGTCCGCGACGGCCTTGGTGGCGACGAATAGTACAACCCCGGTTCGTGCACCAGTATCTCAACACCAATCACCTTTGGTATGGTGGACGGCTTCTTCATCCATGCCATAACTGTTAGAGCCCAGCTGTCTGGAGGAACAAACATACTTACGAGCTCACCTCCAAGGTCATTGATAAGCTCATTCATGGACTCGTTGTTACAAGCATGTCGAGGCATGCCATGGAAGCTAAGCTTTGTTAAAAACTCAAGCTCAGAGGGCACCGAGCCCCATCCTGGGTGCCATCAATCAAAGCTCACCATCGCGCCATCGCAGAACAAACGCCGGGAAGATTCGAACACATGACTGCAATCGAAAGTTGTCCGGAACCGGATGAAGAAATCAGCCCGTGGCGGACAGACTTCAACGAGCAAGTCACTTATTTGGATGCCATGCGCAATGCCAAGAGCTTTGACAAGGTCGTCCGGCGAGATGGGAGGCCGGTCACCGTTGATGGTTACCATCAGCACTTCGCCGACAAACTGGTCGTCAAGCGCCGCCATGCCACTGTTGAGCGACAGCACACAACGCCCGAAGGTAGGACAGACCTCACGATCTCTGGCTCGGAGATCCACGTAGGCCGGCGATGTGATAGTGCGCTTGAGTATAGGGAGTACATGAGGGAGATTTGGGGGAACTGGAGTAGGAATCGAGATTCCAGAGATGGGGGAGGGCAGGAGATTGGGGATAAAAAGGTAGCATGAATTTCGAACACGCGCCAATATGCTCTCGATGCGCAAGCGCACAATAACACCGGTGGCTCCCACATGTCGGCCTAAGAATCCTTATTCTTTTTTTAGAGTCCGGCCTTTCTTTTGAGGATCTTTTGAGAGCCTGCTACCTCTTGAACACTGCGTTGGTTTTCCCTTGAAGAGGAAAGGGTGATGCAGTAAAGCAGCGTAAGTATTTCCCTCAGTTTTTGAGAACCAAGGTATCAATCCAGTAGGAGACCAAGCGCGAGTCACCTCGTACCTACACACATAAATAAGAACCTCGCAACCAACGCGATAAAGGGGTTGTCAATCCCTTCTGGCCAATTGCAAGAGTGAGATCTGATAGAGATGATAATAATAAGATAAATATTATTGGTATTTTTATGATATAGATTGAAAGTAAAGATTGCAAAATAAAGTAGATGGGAAACTTATATGATGGAGAATAGACCCGGGGGCCATAGGTTTCACTAGTGGCTTCTCTCAAGATAGCATAAGTATTACGGTGGGTGAACAAATTACTGTCGAGCAATTGATAGAAAAGCGAATAATTATGAGAATATCTAGGCATGATCATGTATATAGGCATCACGTCCGTGACAAGTAGACCGAAACAATTCTGCATCTACTACTATTACTCCACACATCGACCGCTATCCAGCATGCATCTAGAGCATTAAGTGCATAAGAACAGAGTAACACCTTAAGCAAGATGACATGATGTAGAGGGATAAACTCATGCAATATGATGTAAACCACATCTTGTTATCCTCGATGGCAACAATACAATACGTGTCGTTTCCCTTTCTGTCACTGGGATCGAGCACCGCAAGATTGAACCCAGAGCTAAGCACTTCTCCCATTGCAAGAAATATCAGTCTAGTAGGCCAAGCCAAACTGATAATTTGAGGAGACTTGCAAAGATAAACCAATCATACATAAAAGAATTTAGAGAAGATTCAAATATTGTTCATAGATAAACTTGATCATAAACCTACAATTCATCGGATCTTGACAAACACACCGCAAAAGAAGATTACATCGAATAGATCTCCAAGAGGATCGAGGAGAACTTTGTATTGAGATCCAAAGAGAGAGAAGAAGCCATCTAGCTACTAGCTATGGACCCGAAGGTCTGAAGTAAACTAATCACACGTCATCGGAGGGGCCATGGAGTTGATGTAGAGGCCCTCCGTGATCAATGCCCCCTCCGGCGAAGCTCCGGAAAAGGCCCCAAGAAGGGATCTCTTGGGTACAGAAGGTTGCGGCGGTGGAAATAGGGTTTCGTGGTGCTCCTGGATGTTTGCGGGGTATATGGATATATATAGGAGGAAGAAGTACATCGGTGGAGCAACGAGGGGCCCACGAGGGTGGAGGGCGCGCCCCCTGCCTCGTGGCCTCCTCGATTGTTTCTTGACGCCCACTCCAAGTCTCCTGGATCACGTTTGTTCCAAAAATACGCTCCTGAAGGTTTCATTCCGTTTGGACTCCGTTTGATATTCCTTTTCGGCGAAACTCTAAAATAGGCAAAAAACAACAATTTGGGTTGGGCTTCCGGTTAATAGGTGATACGTCTCCAACGTATCTATAATTTTTGATTGCTCCATGCTATATTATCTACTGTTTTGGACATTATTGGGCTTTATTATCCACTTTTATATTATTTTTGGGACTAACCTATTAACCGGAGGCCCAACCCAGAATTGCTGTTTTTTGCCTGTTTTAGGGTTTCGAAGAAAAGGAATATCAAACGGAGTCCAAACAGAATGAAACCTTCGGAAACGTGGTTTTCTCATCAGATAAGATCCAGGAGACTTGGACCCTTCGTCAAGAAAGCCACGAGGCGGTCACGAGGGTGGAGGGCGCGCCCCCGTGCCTCGTGGCCCCCCTGTTGCTCCACCGACATACTTCTTCCTCCTATATATATCCACGTACCCCCAAACAATCAGATACGGAGCCAAAAACCTAATTCCACCGCCGCAACTTTGTGTATCCACGAGATCCCATCTTGGGGCCAGTTCCAGAGCTCCGCCGGAGGGGGCATCGATCACGGAGGGCTTCTACATCATCATCCAAGCCCCTTCGATGAAGTGTGAGTAGTTTATTTCAGACCTACGGGCCCATAGTTAGTAGCTAGATGGCTTCTTCTCTCTTTTTGGATCTCAATACAATGTTCTCCTCCTCTCTTGTGGAGATCTATTCGATGTAATCTTCTTTTTGCGGTGTGTTTGTTGAGACCGATGAATTGTGGGTTTATGATCAAGTCTATCTATGAATAATATTTTAATCTTCTCTGAATTCTTTTATGTATGATTGGTTATCTTTGCAAGTCTCTTCGAATTATCAGTTTGGTTTGGCCTACTAGATTGGTTGTTCTTGCCATGGGAGAAGTGCTTAGCTTTGGGTTCGATCTTGCGGTGTCCTTTCCTTCCCAGTGACAGAAGGGGCATCAAGGCACGTATTGTATCGTTGCCATAGAGGATAACAAGATGGGGTTTTTATCATATTGCATGAAACTATGCCTCTACATCATGTCATCTTGCTTAAGGCGTTACTCTGTTTTTAACTTAATACTCTAGATGCATGCTGGATAGCGGTCGATGAGTGGAGTAATAGTAGTAGATGCAGGCAGGAGTCGGTCTACTTGTCTCGAACGTGATGCCTATATACATGATCATACCTAGATATTCTCATAACTATGCTCAATTCTGTCAATTGCTCAACAGTAATTTGTTCACCCACCGTAGAATACTTATGCTCTTGAGAGAAGCCACTAGTGAAACATATGGCCCCCGGGTCTCTTTCTCATCATATCAATCTCCATCACTTTATTATTGCTTTTCTTTTACTTTTTACTTTGCATCTCTATACCAAAAATATTATTTATCATCTCTATCAGATCTCACTTTCGTAAGTGACCGTGAAGGGATTGACCACCCCTAAGCGCGTTGGTTGCGTTGAGCTATTGTTTTTGTGTAGGTACGAGGGACTCGTGCGTAGCCTCCTACTGGATTGATACCCTGGTTCTCAAAAACTGAGGGAAATACTTATGCTACTTTGCTGCATCATCCTCTCCTCTTCGGGGAAATCCAACGCAGTGCTCAAGAGGTTGCAATAGGTTAGTCCCAAAAATATAAAAAAGTGTAAAAATAAGCCCATTAACATCCAAAATAGATAATATAATAGCATGGAGCAATCAAAAATTATAGATACGTTGGAGACGTATCAAGCATCCCCAAGCTTAATTCCTGCTCGTCCTCGAGTAGGTAAATGATAAAAAAGAATTTTTGATGTGGAATGCTTCCTAACATATTTCTCAATGTAATTTTTCTTTATTGTGGCATGAATGTTCAGATCCGAAAGATTCAAGATAAAAGTTCAATATTGACATAGAAATAATAATACTTCAAGCATACTAACTAAGCAATCATGTCTTCTCAAAATAACATGGCTAAAGAAAGTTATCCGTACAAAATCATATGGTATGGCTATGCTCTATCTTCATCACACAAAATATTAAATCATGCACAACCCCGATGAAAAGCCAAGCAATTGTTTCATACTTTTGATGTTCTCAAACTTTTTCAATCTTCACGCAATATATGAGCGTGAGCCATGGATATATGGTGGAATAGAATGGTGGTTGTGGAGAAGACAAAAATGGAGAAGATAGTCTCACATCAACTAGGCGTATCAACAGGCTATGGAGATGCCCATTAATAGATATCAATGTGAGTGAGTAGGGATTGCCATGCAACGGATGCACTAGAGCTATAAGTGTATGAAAGCTCAATAAAAGAAACTAAGTGGGTGTGCATCCAACTTGCTTGCTCACGAAGACCTAGGGCAATTTGAGGAAGCCCATCATTGGAATATACAAGCCAAGTTCTAAAATGTAAAATTCCCACTAGTTTATGAAAGTGACAACATAGGAGACTCTCTATCATGAAGATCATGGTGCTACCTTGAAGCACAAGTGTGGAAAAAGGATAGTAACATTGTCCCTTATCTCTTTTTCTCTCATTTTATTTATTTATTTGGGCCTTTTTTTTCTTTTGGCCTCTTTTCTTTCTTTTTTCTTTTTTTATTTTTCGTCCGGAGTCTCACCCCGACCTGTGGGGGAATCATAGTCTCCATCATCCTTTCCTCACTGGGACAATGCTCTAATAATGATGATCATCACACTTCTCTTTTACTTACAACTCAAGAATTACAACTCAATACTTAGAACAAAATACGACTCTATGTGAATGCTCCGGCGGTGTACCGGGATATGCAATGAATCAAGAGTGACATGTATGAAAGAATTATGAACGGTGGCTTTGCCACAAATACGATGTCAACTACATGATCATGCAAAGCAATATGACAATGATGAAGCGTGTCATAACATCGGAATGGTGGAAAGTTGCATGGCAATATATCTCGGAATGGCTATGGAAATGCCATAATAGGTAGGTATGGTGGCTGTTTTGAGGAAGGTATATGGTGGGTTTATGGTACCGGCGAAAGTTGCGCGGTACTAGAGAGGCTACCAAATGTGGAAGGGTGAGGGTGCGTATAATCCATGGACTCAAGATTAGTCATAAAGAACTCACATACTTATTGGAAAAATTTATTACTTATCGAAACAAAGTACTACGCGCATGCTCCTAGGGGGATAGATTGGTAGGAAAAGACCATCGCTCGTCCCCGACCGCCACTCATAAGGAAGGCAATCACTAAATAAATCATGCTCCGACTTCATCACATAACGGTTCACCATACGTGCATGCTACGGGAATCACAAACTTCAACACAAGTATTTCTCAAATTCGCAACTACTCAACTAGCATGACTCTAATATCACCATCTCCATATCTCAAAACAATCATCAAGTATCAAACTTATCTTAGTATTCAATGCACTTATATGAAAGTTTTTATAATGCTTAAAAGCAAATTGCCATGATGTTCTAAAGGATTCTCAAAATGATATAAGTGAAGCACAAGAGATCAACTATTTCTATAAAATAAAACCACCACCGTGATCTAAAAGATATAAGTGAAGCACTAGAGCAAAAACTATATAGCTCAAAAGATATAAGTGAAGCACATAGAGTATTCTAATAAATTCTAATTCATGTGTGTCTCTCTAAAAAGGTGTGTACAGCAAGGATGATTGTGGTAAACTAAAAATAAAATACTCAAATCATACAAGACGCTCCAAGCAAACACATATCATGTGGCGAATAAAAATATAGCTCCAAGTAAAGTTACCGATGAACGAAGACAAAAGAGGGGATGCCTTCCGGGGCATCCCCAAGCTTAGGCTTTTTGGTGTCCTTGTATTTTACCTTGGGGTGCCATGGGAATCCCCAAGATTAGGCTCTTGCCACTCCTTGTTCCATAATCCATCAAATCCTTACCCAAAACTTGAAAACTTCACACCACAAAACTTAACAGAAAAATCTCGTGAGCTCCGTTAGCGAAAGAAAACAAAACACCACTTCAAGGTACTGTAATTAAATCATTCTTTATTTATATTGGTGTGAAAACTACTATATTCCAACTTCTCTATGGTTTATAAACTCTTTTACTAGCAATAGATTCTTCAAAATAAGCAAACAACACATGAAAAACAGAATCTGTCAAAAACAGAACAGTCTGTAGTAATCTGGAACTAACACAAACTTATGGAACCCCAAAAATTCTAAAATAAATTGCTGGACGTGAGGGATTTATCTATTAATCATCTTCAAAAAGAATTAACTAAATATCACTCTCCAAATAAAAATAGCAGCAATTCTCGTGAGCACTAAAGTTTCTGTTTTTTACAGCAAGATCAAAAAGACTTTCCCCAAGTCTTCCCAACAGTTCTACTTGGCACAAACACTAATTAAACACAACCAAAACAGAGGCTAGATAAATTATTTATTACTAAACAGGAAAAAAAAGCAAGGAATAAAAATAAAATTGGGTTGCCTCCCAAGAAGCGCTATCGTTTAACGCCCCTAGCTAGGCATAAGATTTCAATGATGCTCACATGAAAGACAAGAATTGAAGCACAAAGAGATCATCATAAAACACGTGACAAACATATATAAGTCTAACATACTTCCTATTAATAGGCATCTTATAGGCAAACAAATTATCAAGGCAAGCAAAAACTAGCATATGCAAGGAAGCGGAAAGAAACAATAGCAATCTCAACATAATGAGGTAATTTAGTAGCATGAAAATTTCTACAATCATATTTTCCTCTCTCATAATAATTACATGTAGGATCATAATAAAATTCAACAATACAGTTATCACATAAAATATTTTCAACACGATCCGCATGCATGCAAAGTTGACACTCTTCCAAAATAGTGGGATTAACATTAACTAGAGTCGTGACCTCTCCAAACCCACTTTTATCAAAAATTCCATAAGATTGAACATTCTCCAAATATGTGGGATCTAAAGTTGACACTCTTCCAAAGCCACTTCCGATAATATTGCAAACACTATTATCAATCTCATATTCATCACGGGGCTTAAATAAATTTTCAAGATCAAAAGAAGAATCACCCCAATCATGATCATTGCAACAAATAGTAGTCATAGCAAAACTAGCATCTCCAAGCTTGATGTTTTGCATATCATTAACACAATTGTCATTAAGAGAATTTATGATAACATCATTGCAATCATGCTTTTCATTGAAGGAACTATCAAGTATGGGTGCAATAGCAACGATCTCATGTTTAACATAAGGAACTATAGCAAATTCATGTTCATAAATATTGGCATCATGGCCACAAGAATAGCAAGCATCATGTTCATCAAGGGATATTTAAATCAAATCATCGGAATCATAATTATCTATAGATTCATGCATATCATTATTTTCTTCCGAAGCAACGGTCATTCTTTCAACAAATTCTTTAACATAGACATTATGAACATAGTTTTCATGGCAATATTTAAGTATGTCAAGATTTTCAGATTTGTAGAGAGTAATATCATACTTTTCAATCAAAGAAGCAACTTCATAAGCACCCTTAAAAGCAACAAATTCTTCAATTTGTTCGATATCATAGTAACTATAAACACCCTTCGCATAAGAAGATAATATTTCATTATCATTAAACTCACATAGGTAGGGGAGGTCTTTTTAGGGTTCTTAGAGCAACAAGTTAGATCACAAATTTCACAAAGATTCCAAGCATAACATAGCAATATATTTATTTGATCCCATAAGAGTATCCCCTTTTCAGACAAACGGTGACACACGAAATGAGCATGCTCATCTAAAGATTTCCCATCAACTAGGCTAGTTGGGGTTTCAGCACGAGCGCATAAGAATCGAAGATGATCCAAGTAGAAAACTTTAAGTGAATCCATATCAATAGATTTTTAGCAAGCAAAGATGCAAGCAAATAGAAGGCACACGGAAACACAAAGTAAGATACATACAAGAAGAAGGCGAATGGAAAAAGGGCTAATAAAACGGCAAGGGTGAAGTGGGGGATAGGAAAACGAGAGGCAAATGGCAAATAATGTAATGCGAAGGATAAGAGTTGTGATGGGTACTTGGTATGTCTTGACTTGGCGTAGATCTCCCCGACAACGGTGCTAGAAATCCTTCTTGCTACCTCTTGAGCACTACGTTGGTTTTCTCTTGAAGAGGAAAGGGTGATGCAGTAAAGCAGCGTAAGTATTTCCCTCCGTTTTTGAGAACCAAGGTATCAATCCAGTAGGAGACCATGCGCGAGTCACCTCGTACCTACACACACAAATAAGAACCTCGCAACCAACGCAATAAAGGGGTTGTCAATCCCTTCATGGCCACTTGCAAGAGTGAGATCTGATAGAGATGATAATAATAAGATAAATATTTTTGGTATTTTTATGATATAGATTGAAAGTAAAGATTGCAAAATAAAGTAGATGAGAAACTTATATGATGGAGAATAGACCCGGGGGCCATAGGTTTCACTAGTGTCTTCTCTCAAGATAGCATAAGTATTACGGTGGGTGAACAAATTACTGTCGAGCAATTGATAGAAAATCAAATAATTATGACAATATCTAGGCATGATCATGTATATAGGCATCACGTCCGTGACAAGTAGACCGAAACGATTCTGCATCTACTACTATTACTCCACACATCGACCGCTATCCAGCATGCATCTAGAGTATTAAGTGCATAAGAACAGAGTAACGCCTTAAGCAAGATGACATGATGTAGAGGGATAAACTCATGCAATATGATGTAAACCACATCTTGTTATCCTCGATGGCAACAATACAATACGTGTCGTTTCCCTTTCTGTCACTGGGATCGAGCACCGCAAGATTGAACCCAGAGCTAAGCACTTCTCCCATTGCAAGAAAGATCAATCTAGTAGGCCAAACCAAACTGATAATTCGAAGAGACTTGCAAAGATAAACCAATCATACATAAAATAATTCGGCGAAGATTCAAATATTGTTCATAGATAAACTTGATCATAAACCCACAATTCATCGGATCTCGACAAACACACCACAAAAGAAGATTACATCGAATAGATCTGCAAGAGGATCGAGGAGAACTTTGTATTGAGATCCAAAGAGAGACAAGAATCCATCTAGCTACTAGCTATGGACCCGAAGGTCTGAAGTAAACTACTCACACATCATCGGAGGGGCCATGGAGTTGATGTAGAGGCCCTTCGTGATCAATGCCCCCTCCGGTGGAGCTCCGGAAAAGGCCCCAAGATGGGATCTCTTGGGCACAGAAGGTTGCGGCAGTGGAAATAGGGCTTCGTGGTGCTCCTGGATGTTTGTGGGGTATATGGATATATATAGGAGGAAGAAGTACGTCGGTGGAGCAACGAGGGGCCCACGAGGGTGGAGGGCGCTCCCAGGGGGGTGGGCGTGCCCCCTGCCTCGTGGCCTCCTCGATTGTTTCTTGACGCCCACTCCAAGTCTCCTGGATCATGTTTGTTCCAAAAATAATGCCCCCGAAGGTTTCTTTCCGTTTGGACTCCTTTTGATATTCCTTTTCTGCGAAACTCTAAAATAGGCAAAAAACAACAATTTGGGCTGGGCCTCCGGCTAATAGGTTAGTCCCAAAAATATAAAAAGGTGTAAAAATAAGCCCATTAACATCCAAAATAGATAATATAATAGCATGGAGAAATCAAAAATTATAGATACGTTGGAGACATATCAAAGCTCGGTCTGAGAGTCATAATTGACCTATTTGGCATTGCGTTACTACTCGGCCCAAATTCAACGACACCTCACTAGCCCAAACAAGTGTACATCATCGAAAAGACAGTGAGCTCAAATTATAACTTGAAAAAAGTAGATATACTCTGAACACTGGAGAATGGTGATGCCGTCATTTAGCCCACCAGCAGTTCGAGACAATAAACAGTTCGAAACAACGATATATACAACATTCAAACATTGACTAGTGACTACTACTGTCACAGCCCTAGAATTGGTTGTAACTAGTTGCACAAGCATTCATGCATCATGTTTATATTTCTGAAAGTTGAATTGGGGAAAGTGGGAAGCCTCAGAAATCTTTTCTGAAATGATCAACATTAAAAATTGCTTCAAATAAACCCAAGAAAATGTTCCTGTTCATTTCTGGAAATATTGGCAAGAGGAAAAATTCAAACCAATATTTTTGGAATCACAGAAATATTTATTTGGGCCTTTGAATTAAGTCAATACTTATTTGAATTGGAGCTACTAATTCCTATAAAATATTTGCTAGCTCCAAATATTCTGAAACTTGGTGAGGGCCTTTGGTTTAAATCAGATAGTGTCCATAAAAGTTTGCAGAATTTTATAAAGTGTTTTAGTATTTAAACTAAGTCAAAACATACTGCAAAAAAATAGAAAACAGAAAATAGGAAAGAGAGAGAGAGAAGAGCTCACCTGCCTCACCCACTTGGGCCTCCTTACCCGGCGGCCCAGCAAACCAGCCCAGCCTACCAGGGGCATCCTTGTCTTCAACCTCTGCCTACTGGCAGAGGCAAGGCCGAGCACGGCGCCACGGCGCGCCACGCCGGCAGCTGCCTGCCTGGCTCCTCCTCGTTGCGCCCAGACAGCGCCACGACACCCCCTGACCCCCTCTCACTCCCCCTCTCTCGCTCGGGACCCCTCCCCCTCCTCTGCTCCCTCTCCCGCGTTCGACCACGGGCACCCGAGAGCGCCGACGAGCTCCACCACGGCCACCGCCTCGCCCTCGCTTCCCTGACCAGCCCAGAGGCTCCGCCTCGACCCCCTCTTTCTTCCACCCCGAGCCACGCCACCGCGGGAGCCCCACATCGCTGCCACGAGTCGTCTTCCCCGAGCACGGCCGCCGGACTTCATTGACGAATTCGTCGCCTTCCGGTCGTCCCCGAGCCAGCTGAGCTCCGCTTCGACCTCGCCGTGAGCTCCTCTACCAAACCCCTCTCTTCCCGCCGTCTATTTCCTCCTCTAGCCTCACTAACCACAGCGGTAGAAGCTCGCCGCCGCCGTACCTCATCGCCGCCACGGCCACAGCTGCCGCCACCCACGCCCGAGCCTTGCCCCGTGCTCAGCACTCTCCCAGGAGCCGGGCGCGCCCACCCGTTCGACCTGCTGTGGCCCCTAGCGCCAACCCCGACCTCACCCGAACTCCGGCCGCCGCCGAGGTCGACGCCATGCTCAACTCCGGCCACCTCGCGGCCTCCCGTCCGTTCCTATGGATGCGGACGAGCAAGAGCTCCTCCCCAGTGCCCCCAGCGCGCCAAACCACCGCCCGTAGCGCAATCCCGAGCCGCGCCGCCGTCGTTTTGCTCGCCACCGGCGAAACTCCGGCGACTGCCGACGTGTCTGTCGTTAGGATTAACCCCCCACCTAATTACCACCTCACTGCCACTGACATGTGGGCCCATGCTCCACTGACACTTTTAGTTAGGATTTAATTAGCACTAACAGTCTCTGTTAATTAGCCTAGTCACTGACCAGTGGGTCCCAGCCGTCAGGTTTGACCTGGACCAAGCCGTTGACCTGCTGACGTCACTATGAGGTCATGCTGACGCAGTAAATCACTTTCTGGATTTAATTTTATTCAGAAAATTCCAGAAAATTGCCTAAACTTCTAAAAATCATAGAAATTCAACCGTAACTCCAAATAAAATAAATTATATATGTAAAATTATCAGAAAAATTCAAGGAATCCATCCGTACCATTTTCATGCATGTTTGAACAATGTTTGTCCTCTGTTTTGGACAAAACAAATAAAGGGCATTTAAATAATCATATGTGGAGTTTGAATTTGAATCTTAGGTTCAAACCAACTTCATTTAACCTGCTGCTAGTTGCATTAGCTCAAACCACAGCATATTGCCATGTCATGATCATGCATCATATTGAGCATTGCATTGATTGTGTCCTTTCTCTGTTTGCCGGTGGTTGTCCCCTCTCGATAGATGTGGTTTTGACAATGAGTTTGATGACACCGATGAAGAGCTATACTATCTTCAGAAGTGCCAGGCAAGCACAATCCCCTTGTTCATTCTGATACAAGCCCACTCTCTCGCTCCTGCTCTCTTTTACTGCATTAGGACAACAACGATCATCTGTTACTTGCTGCGGTAGTTGAACCCCTTATCCTCTGCATGACCTGTCATTGCCACACTAAATAGATGAAACCCACTAGCATGAGTAGGAGTTGTTTGAGCCCTGATGTGCCTACTCATTCATGTTTGCTTGTCATGCCTGCTACTGCTTAGAGTTGAGTCAGGTCTGATTCATCGGGTATGGATCGGAGGTGTGTAAACATGTCCTACTGTGTGTGAGCTAAGTGTGTGAACACGATTTGGTAAAGGTAGCAGTGAGAGGCCATGTAGGAGTACATGGTGGGTTGTCTCATTGAAATCGTCCTCAGGAACTGAGTTCTATGTTTGTGATCCATGAAACAGTTACTACCACGCATTGGGCCCGAAACCAATGGACCCTCTCGGCTTCTTGATCACCCTTGTCCTCTGTCCAGGAGTTGCAACTAGTTTCTGGTGTTTATAGGATATGTGTTGGCGGCCATGCGTAGCACTGACCCTAGGGGTGGGCTTTGTTGCGGTAGATACACCATGGCCGGGCATGCCGGGCGCCCGTTTGGTGTCTCGGAACCCTGTACACATCGTTCGGGGCCGTATGTGGAAACCTCGGCCGGACTCCCTGCGGATGGAACCTAGATAGGCGATAAACCTGGACTAGAGACTTGAGTGTTTAGGTAGGCCGTGGCCGACACCCTCGTTGGGCTTCCGCTTGAAGGTTGCCGAGTACATGTCATGTAAACGGCGGTAAGTGGTGAGAGCGTGTGTGAAGAAGTACATCCCTGCAGGGTTAACATCATCTATTCGAATAGCCGTGTCCGCGGTAATGGACTTCTGGGTTGCCTATAACAGTTCATAGACAAGTGAAAGTGGATACTCTAAAACTCGCAAGATAAGCATGAGTGCTATGGATGGCCTTCTCGTAGGGAGACGGATGTGGATCCATAGTGGTGTATTGATATGGTGAATATGTGGACTCGTGTGCGCCACCTCAAAAGAGTTACTTGCAGTCGTAGTTCAGGATAGCCACCGTGTCAAAGCTGGCTTGCTGCAGTCAAACTCCACCACCCCCTTTATTGACACTGATGCATATGTAGCTAGTTCTGATGTAAGTCTTGCTGGGTACATTTGTACTCACGTTTGCCTATTTTATGTTTTGCAGAGAGACGTCAGTCTCGCTAGTAGTTCCGTGTGGACTTCGACGTTTAGCTTGATACCTCAGCTACGATCTTGTGCCCTCGGCAGGATCTGGTAGATAGTCAGGCTTCTTAGCCTTTTTCATTTGTAGATGTCTGTACCCAGACATGTTAAGCTTCCGCATGTGCTTTGCATTGTATGCTATGACTGCTGGGTCATGAGACCCATGTTTGTAATATCTCGCTCCTCGGAGCCTAATAAATAAATACTTGAGTTGTAGAGTTATGTTGTGATGCCATGTTGTATTTACACATATCGAGCATATTGTGTGTATGATTGAAATGCTTGGTATGTGTGGGATCCGACAATCTAGTTGTTTATCCTTGGCAGCCTCTCTTATGGGAAAATGTAGTCTAGTGCTTCCATGAGCCATAGTAGTCCGCTACAGCCCGGTTCACCGGAGTCCTGCTAGCCCAGCACTACTACTCAGGACACTTGATTGGCCGGCATGTGTTTCACTTCGTCCCTATGTCTGTCCCTTCGGGGAAATGTCACGCTGTGATATCCAGAGTCCTGCCTAGCCTGCTACATCCCGGGTTCCCCGGAGTCCTGTTAGCCCAGTGCTACAGCCTGGAATCACTCGCTGATGACCAACATGCTCGATGTGGTTCATGTATGCCTGTCTCCATAGGTCTGTGCCGCTTTGGGTTCATTACTATCCATGTCGGCCCGGGTTCTCTGTCATATGGATGCTAGCGACACTATCATATACGTGAGCCAAAAGGCGCAAACGGTCTCGGGCCATGGTAAGGCGACACCCGTGGGACACCGTGCGTGAGGCCGCAAAGTGATATGAGGTGTTACCGGCTAGATCGATGTGACTCGGAATCGGGGTCCTGACAACTACTGACATAACAGCAAGACATGATAGTTCATAAGAAGTCTTGCTACACCACCAAAACGCACCGATCTGCAGCGCTCAGACTCTCGTGATCGAGACGAGAATGACATTCTAAATAGAGTCAACTATTACATAGTAAGAGTGACATAGACGAGGATGACCAAATGCCAAGGAATATGCATAACAAAAGAGAGAACTACCCATCCAGAACAAGCAGCAAAGACAACAAGTCATTTGAAGAGGGATGATCCAACAGCATCATAATTTGCAGCCCCACTTCAGCGACCAGTGATCCGGAGACACCAGTACTCCACCCTTTCGACGCAACAACCCAATTACCTATCAACCTAAAGGCTTGAACCACATAACTGCCTGTCGGACTTGAGGCATCCAAGGATCAATATTAATCCAAATGCGTTTGTCATTCTCACCTTCTTTTGGCTACAGGCTGTATCGTTGACAATTAGGGGAGTTTGCTCCCGAAGTCCTAGGGCTCGCCATGTAGACACATTATTCCATAGCAAACAGAGCCTCTCTGCCATTAAGGTCCTTGCCAACGGTGATCTCCTGGTTAATTGGATAATTGAGTCCGAGAAACAGAGAGTGTGAACCAAGGCTGTTTACCCGCCTCCAACTCAAAAATCCTGAAGGCCCTAACAAGTTGGTATCCTGCTCATAGACGTAACAGCCAGTGTCCGGATACTCACGTATTTCACAGTGCTTGTAGACAGTGGGGTTTTTACAATATATCTTTTCCGGCTCATGTGTGCGAATGATCATCAGTCTTTTAATGTCGTCTGATCGAGCGAGGAACCAATTGTGCTTCCCTATTTTCGGCAAAAGTGGTGTGATTACAAAGGGCAGTAACTGTAGGACACTTCATCATATCAAAAAGGACAGGCAATTTTAATGTAAGCTCAGCATTGTTTAGAGTATGAGTAGGATAATGCAAGAAACATCATTGATATGTCCCTGTTGGAACCAAGAGATAAATTCAGGGAAATGTATACTGGGTTCGAAAATATAGAAGTGCCATGCATGGTTATACTCATGTTATCTCGCAATCGATTCTTCACAGGAAACTACCATGTCATGCAGGTTATGTAATCATGTTCTGTCCTCACAAACAAATTCTTCAAGGAAACTCACAGACCATGCATTGTTATATACTCATGTTCTGTGGGCAAATTTTTTATGAGGATATTATTCTAGCCATTGATTGCTGAAGGGCGAATATAGGTATGTACACATGGTAAGCATTACAGGATTTCACTACTTCCAAATATAGAGTTCTCCATATGCACATTTACTTCCCTAATGTATGGGTAGATGAAACCAACAGTGTGATGCATGTTTCTACATCATGAAAATGAGGAACTAACATGGCCATTGATACACACTCATATTTAGTAGTATATATAGATTACTATAAAACTAGATAATACCCCGCGCGTTGCTGCAGGACTTGTAGATTGAATAAAAATGGATGTGTACATAGTGAATGAATAGGAAAGCATATTTGGACATTTGAGCCATTTAGTAATCAGGGGCTGGTACTAAAGGTCTAGATAAACCAAATTAGTTGAAAACGCATGTTCCTGCTTGAGAAACAATTATATAAATTTTATTTGCAGAAGAAAATTATCTATAAAAACTATAAACGTCTAGGACTAAATAGGCTAATGGCTATGAGAATGAACATAACAATATTTCTAGCATCAAGCACGAAACAAATAGAACAACAAATGCACAAACTTAAGAAAAAGCAGTTGAGTATGAAAGAACGAAATAAAGGCACATAAGCTTAATCTTGATAAGGTAAGGTGAGGTGAGTCAGATGACTCATCGTATATTCATATGGGCCACAAAGATGGATCCCAACCATTTCTTACTTGGAAAAAATATAGGCAAGAAATGAGATATCCCATTTCATTAGCTTTAATAGTGTAACCTATCTTATTTCTGGTACTCCCTCTCTGGTTGTGTGTCACGACTCCGGCTACGTCGGTAGACATGGAGTAGCCTGGTCTTGCCAACCTAGACAATTGTGCAGACCCAACTATGATGTGAGCTGCGATTTAGGATGAGCGAGCTCGCTGAGCTGGCTGGTGGCCCTCGGGACCACCTGTAAGTGTGTGTGGGAGAAATGTATAAGAGTGGCTCGGCTGAGACCGTGCAAGTGAGCAGGCGTTGATTAGTCTCTCTCTCTCTCTGTCGGTGTTCTGGGAACGGGGGTCCCCAGACTTGCCTACCTGCGGCCCGCAGCGTGGCTCCACCAGCGGCCCTATACGACCCATCTTCACAAGCAAACATTCAAGACCCTCGCGAGGGGCCAAGCCTCGCGAGGCGGACGACGCAAGACCTCCTCAGGGGTGGCCTCACCAGGATGGCTCGCGAGGGGCGGAGAAATCAAGGCGAGGGGCACCTCACGAGGTTTCTGTGATGCAAGCCATGACGAGTGGAGCCAGGTGGGCGCCAGCACGCGCAGTGTCCTCGTTTCCTCTTTGGTTCTAAAGGGGCAAGCACAAACGAGGAGTCCCGAGGCATCAGGCAAAGGTTTCCATATTGGTGCAAGAATTGATCCCTCCCGTTATTTCCTCACATTGACTGGTGTTTGAGAACATGATGACTGAAACATGGTCTTCAAGAGCGATCATCTGGCAGATGCGAATACCCATCCAACCCTATCATTCTTCTACATCTCGTAGCACTGGCCAGCTAGAGTCATAACTAAGCTCAACCAAGACAGAGGCCATAATGACTTGTGGTTGCACACGTAAGCTTTCCGTCCTTGAAGTATCCATCCATATCTTTGAGCCCGGATGGCATTCTGTCGGGTAAACATAGGTAGACACTACTAGGGAAGAGCCTAGCAGTAGCGCGGGGTGCCTCGCTATTGATAAGGCGCTACAGCTAACATGTACTAGTAGCGCGTGTCATCCCACGCTACTGCTATACATGGCTAGCAGCAATAGGCTTTGGCACTGCTGCTAATAGCTGCAGCGCTTTTAACTAGGACGCGCTACTGCTAACTTTATTCCCCTCGCTACTTCTAGTTTTATTAGTTTCTATTTTTTCTGCATATTTGTTTTGTATTTGAACAGGCTTTATACAATAATCTTTAGCATATCAAACACATACAAATGTAATCATAGCATATACATACAGATAGTCTCATCAAATCATGTCATAATCATAATCATCATCCAACACAAAGTGGTCTGTCATCATCGTCTCAAAAATAGCGATACAAGCCTCGATTACTTGCAACTACATCGTCATCCATCTAAACAATGTTATACGACTATGAGTGAGAGTGGAACTATGCAGTACATGAGTTCGTATCCCTCTCTCGCATTAGCGTGAACCTAAACTAACTACTTGTTGTCGCTCGGAAACCGGAAACCGGTACACCTGGGCCTGACACTCCGGCCACTCATCGTATACTCCTGCCGTCGCACTTCTTCATCATTGATGATCTATGCACCTGCATCGTCACATGAGTCGATGATATGCAACATACATAGTTGAGTAACAGAAAGAGACAGACTTGGCAGAAATAGAAGCAACATATCATAAGCATAAATAACAAAGTTCATCATACCCAAAATGCCCTAACCAAAGTGATCTTCGCTAGTTGAGGAGGACGGTTTAATTACGTCACAAATAAAGTTTTGTCGTGCATAACTCAAAGTTTCGTCATTCAGAAAGTATGGACTAAACGGACACATTGTCAATATATCGACAATCACTCCAACATGTCGTTCCCTCCATCCAAGTCAGGGAGATAGTCCCGGAGCTTAGTGAAAGGCTTCATGTCGAGACGCTGAGCGGCTAAGCATGTTCGGACGTCTTCCCCCGACATTTTCCCTTCCTCGTAGAACATACCTGTTTTATCGAGGACCTCCTTCACGATGACTTGGGCAAGCTCACGCTGGATGTGATAGAACTCAGCTCGAAGTCGATGATCCGGGATATCTCCTACGATCTTTGCCCATTGCAGAATATGGGCATCGCTGGAGTGAGGTGATATGCGAAGGTCCTGATGATCCCGTTTGTACTCTAGCATGTGCTGCAGGACATAGACGTTGGGAAACATAGTAATTTCAAAAACTTTCCTACGCACACGCAAGATCATGGTGATGCATAGCAACGAGAGGGGAGAGTGTTGTCTACGTACCCTCGTAGACCGTTCGCGGAAGCGTTATATCAACGCGGTTGATGTAGTCATACGTCTTCACGTCCGACCGATCCAAGTACCGAAAGCACAGCACCTCCGAGTTCTGCACACGTTCGGCTCGGTGACGTCCTCACCTTCTCGATCCAGCAAGAGGGGCGAAGTAGTAGATGAGTTCCGGCAGCATGACGGCGTGGTGACAGTGTTGGTGAAGAACAATCTCTATAGGGCTTCGCCTAAGCACTACGAAAACTATGATAGAGGATAAACTAGAGGAGACAGGGTTGCCGGCACACGGCTTGGTGTTTCTTGATGTGTCTTTGGTGCTAGCCCTGCCCCTCTATTTATATCTTGAGCCCTGGGGTCAAAACTTGGAGTAAAAGCCTCCACAAAGTCGGTTTCACCCGATAGGCAAGAGTCCTTCTCGGACTCCAGGGCCAGACGCCAGGGTTCCCGGCGTCTGGACCCAGACGCCAGGGACCCTGGCGTCTGGCCCCTGGACTCCGCAAAACTTCCTTTTGCGCTTTCCAAAAACCTTGTGGGCTTTCCCCTTTGGCCCAAATAAAGTGTTCTCGTACCCAAACATTTCGAGAAACATCCGGAACCCCTTCCGGTGATTTCCGGAACCCTTCCGGTGACCAAACACTATTATCATATATATCAAACTTTATCTCCGGACCATTCCGGAGTTCCTCGTCATGTCCATGATCTCATCTCGGACTCCGAACAACATTCGGTCACCAACATACATAACTCACATAGTACTATATCGTCAACGAACGTTAAGCATGCGGACCCTACGGGTTCGAGAACTATGTAGACATGACCGAGACACCTCTCTGGTCAATAACCAATAGCGGGACCTGGATGCCCATATTGGCTCCTACATATTCTACGAAGATCTTTATCGGTCAGACCGCATAACAACATACGTTGTTCCTTTTGTCATCAGTATGTTACTTACCCAAGATTCGATCGTCGGTATCCAATACCTAGTTCAATCTCGTTACTGGCAAGTCTCTTTACTCATTATGTAACACATCATCTCGCAACTAACTCATTAGTTGTAATGCTTGCAAGGCTTATGTGATGTGCATTACCGAGAGGGCCCAGAGATACCTCTCCGACAATCGGAGTGACAAATCCTAATCTCGAAATACGCCAACCTAACATCTACCTTTGGAGACACCTGTAGAGCACCTTTATAATCACCCATTTACGTTGTGACGTTTGGTAGCACACAAAGTGTTCCTCCGGCAAACGGGAGTTGCATAATCTCATAGTCATGGGAACATGTATAAGTCATGAAGAAAGCAATAGCAACATACTAAATGATCGGGTGCTAAGCTAATGGAATGGGTCATGTCAATCAGATCATTCACCTAATGATGTGATCCCGTTAATCAAATAACAACTCTTTGTTTATGGTTAGGAAACATAACCATCTTTGATTAACGAGCTAGTTAAGTAGAGGCATACCAGTGACACTATGTTTGTCTATGTATTCACACATGTATTATGTTTCCGGTTAATACAATTCTAGCATGAATAATAAACATTTATCATGATATAAGGAAATAAATAATAACTTTATTATTGCCTCTAGGGCATATTTCCTTCAGTCTCCCACTTGCACTAGAGTCAATAATCTAGATTACACAGTAATGATTCTAACACCCATGGAGCCTTGGTGCTGATCATGTTTTGCTCGTGGAAGAGGCTTAGTCAACGGGTCTGCAACATTCAGATCCGTATGTATCTTGCAAATCTCTATGTCTCCCACCTAGACTAAATCCCAGATGGAATTGAAGCGTCTCTTGATGTGCTTGGTTCTCTTGTGAAATCTGGATTCCTTTGCCAAGGCAATTGCACCAGCATTGTCACAAAAGATTTTCATTGGACCCGATGCACTAGGTATGACACCTAGATCGGATATGAACTCCTTCATCCAGACTCCTTCATTTGCTGCTTCCGAAGCAGCTATGTACTCCGCTTCACATGTAGATCCCGCTACGACGCTTTGTTTAGAACTGCACCAACTGACAGCTCCACCGTTTAATGTAAACACGTATCCGGTTTGCGATTTAGAATCGTCCGGATCAGTGTCAAAGCTTGCATCAATGTAACCATTTACAATGAGCTCTTTGTCACCTCCATATACGAGAAACATATCCTTAGTCCTTTTCAGGTATTTCAGGATGTTCTTGACCGCTGTCCAGTGATCCACTCTTGGATTACTTTGGTACCTCCCTGCTAGACTTATAGCAAGGCACACATCAGGTCTGGTACACAGCATTGCATACATGATAGAGCCTATGGCTGAAGCATAGGGAACATCTTTCATTTTCTCTCTATCTTCTGCAGTGGTCGGGCATTGAGTCCGACTCAACTTCACACCTTGTAACACAGGCAAGAACCCTTTCTTTGCTTGATCCATTTTGAACTTCTTCAAAATCTTGTCAAGGTATGTGCTTTGTGAAAGTCCAATTAAGCGTCTTGATCTATCTCTATAGATATTTATGCCTAATATGTAAGCAGCTTCACCGAGATCTTTCATTGAAAAATCTTATTCAAGTATCCCTTTATGCTATCCAGAAATTCTATATCTTTTCCAATCAGTAATATGTCATCCACATATAATATCAGAAATGCTACAGAGCTCCCACTCACTTTCTTGTAAATACAGGCTTCTCCGAAAGTCTGTATAAAACCAAATGCTTTGATCACACTATCAAAGCGCTTATTCCAACTCCGAAAGGCTTGCACCAGTCCATAAATGGATCGCTGGAGCTTGCACACTTTGTTAGCTCCCTTTGGATCTACAAAACCTTCCGGTTGCATCATATACAACTCTTCTTCCAGAAATCCATTCAGGAATGCAGTTTTAACATCCATCTGCCAAATTTCATAATCATAAAATGCGGCAATTGCTAACATGATTCGGACAGACTTAAGCATCGCTACGGGTGAGAAGGTCTCATCGTAGTCAACCCCTTGAACTTGTCGAAAACCTTTTGCAACAAGTCGAGCTTTGTAGACAGTAATATTACCGTCAGCGTCAGTCTTCTTCTTGAAGATCCATTTATTCTCAATTGCTTACCGATCATCGGGCAAGTCAACCAAAGTCCATACTTTGTTCTCATACATGGATCCCATCTCAGATTTCATGGCTTCAAGCCATTTTGCGGAATCTGGGCTCACCATCGCTTCTTCATAGTTCGTAGGTTCATCATGATCTAGCAGCATGATTTCTAGAACAGGATTACCGTACCACTCTGGCGCGGATCTCACTCTGATTGATCTACGAGGTTCAGTAGTATCTTGTCCTGAAGTTTCATGATCATTATCATTAGCTTCCTCACTTATTGGTGTAGGTGTCGCAGAAACAGTTTTCTGTGATGTACTACTTTCCAATAAGGGAGCAGGTACAGTTACCTCTTCAAGTTCTACTTTCCTCCCACTCACTTCTTTCGAGAGAAACTCCTTCTCTAGAAAGGATCCACTCTTAGCAACGAATGTCTTACCTTCGGATCTGTGATAAAAGGTGTACCCAACAGTCTCCTTTGGGTATCCTATGAAGACACATTTCTCCGATTTGGGTTCGAGCTTATCAGGTTGAAGCTTTTTCACATAAGCATCGCTGCCCCAAACTTTAAGAAACGACAACTTTGGTTTCTTGCCAAACCATAGTTCATAAGGCGTCGTCTCAACGGATTTTGATGGTGCCCTATTTAACGTTAATGCGGCCGTCTCTAAAGCATAACCCCAAAACGATAGCGGTAAATCAGTAAGAGACATCATAGATCGCACCATATCTAGTAAAGTATGATTACGACGTTTGGACACACCATTACGCTGTGGTGTTCCGGGTGGCGTGAGTTGCGAAACTATTCTGCATTGTTTCAAATGTACACCAAACTCGTAACTCAAATATTCTCCTCCATGATCAGATCGTAGAAATTTTATTTTCTTGTTACGATGATTTTCAACTTCACTCTGAAATTCTTTGAACTTTTCAAATGTTTCAGACTTGTGTTTCATTAAGTAGATATTCCTATATCTGCTTAAGTCATCTGTGAAGGTTAGAAAATAACGATATCCGCCACGAGCCTCAATATTCATCGGACCACATACATCGGTATGTATGATTTCCAACAAATCTGTTGCTCTCTCCATAGTACCGGAGAACGGTGTTTTAGTCATCTTGCCCATGAGGCACGGTTCGCAAGTACCAAGTGATTCATAATAAAGTGGTTCCAAAAGTCCATCAGTATGGAGTTTCTTCATGCGTTTTATACCGATATGACCTAAATGGCAGTGCCACAAATAAGTTGCACTATCATTATCAACTCTGCATCTTTTGGCTTCAACATTATGAATATGTGTGTTACTACTATCGAGATTCATAAAAAATAGACCACTCTTCAAAGGTGCATGACCATAAAAGATATTACTCATATAAATAGAACAACCATTATTCTCTGATTTAAATGAATAACCGTCTCGCATTAAACAAGATCCAGATATAATGTTCATGCTCAACGCTGGCACCAAATAACAATTATTTAGGTCTAATATTAATCCCGAAGGTAGATGTAGAGGTAGCGTGCCGACCGCGATCACATCGACTTTGGAACCGTTTCCCACGCGCATCGTCACCTCGTCCTTTGCCAGTGTTCGCTTAATCCGTAGTCCCTGTTTCGAGTTGCAAATATTAGCAACAGAACCAGTATCAAATACCCAGGTGCTACTGCGAGCTCTAGTAAGGTACACATCAATAACATGTATATCACATATACCTTTGTTCACCTTGCCATCCTTCTTATCCGCCAAATACTTGGGGCAGTTCCGCTTCCAGTGACCAGTCTGCTTGCAGTAGAAGCACTCAGTTTCAGGCTTAGGTCCAGACTTGGGTTTCTTCTCTTGAGCAGCAACTTGCTTGCTGTTCTTCTTGAAGTTCCCCTTCTTCTTCCCTTTGCCCTTTTTCTTGAAACTAGTGGTCTTGTTGACCATCAACACTTGATGCTCCTTTTTGATTTCTACCTCCGCAGCTTTCAGCATTGCGAAGAGCTCGGGAATAGTCTTATTCATCCCTTGCATACGAAGCTCTTGTAGCTTGGTGGCAGTGATTGGAGAATTCTGTCAATGACGCAATCATCTGGAAGATTAACTCCCATCGGAATCAAGTGATTATTATACCCAGACATTTTGAGTATATGCTCACTGACAGAACTGTTCTCCTCCATCTTGCAGCTATAGAACTTATTGGAGACTTCATATCTCTCAATCCGGGCATTTGCTTGAAATATTAACTTCAACTCCTGGAACATCTCATATGCTCCATGACGTTCAAAACGTCGTTGAAGTCCCGATTCTAAGCCGTAAAGCATGGCACACTGAACTATTGAGTAGTCATCAGCTTTGCTCTGCCATACGTTCATAACATCTGGTGTTGCTCCAGCAGCAGGCCTGGCACCCAGCGGTGCTTCCAGGACGTAATTCTTCTGTGCAGCAATGAGGATAATCCTCAAGTTACGGACCCAGTCCGTGTAATTGCTACCATCTTCTTTCAACTTTGCTTTCTCAAGGAACGCATTAAAATTCAACGGAACAATAGCACGGGCCATCTATCTACAATCAAACATACATAAGCAAGATACTATCAGGTACTAAGTTCATGATAAATTTAAGTTCAATTAATCAAATTACTTAAAGAACTCCCACTTAGATAGACATCCCTCTAATCCTCTAAGTGATCACGTGATCCAAATCAACTAAACCATAACCGATCATCACGTGAAATGGATTAGTTTTCAATGGTGAACATCATTATGTTGATCATATCTACTATATGATTCACGCTCGACCTTTCGGTCTCCGTGTTTCGAGGCCATATCTGCATATGCTAGGTTCGTCAAGTTTAACCTGAGTATTCTGTGTGTGCAAAACTGGCTTGCACCCGTTGTAGATGGACGTAGAGCTTATCACACCCGATCATCACGTGGTGTCTGGGCACGACGAACTTTGGCAACGGTGCATACTCAGGGAGAACACTTCTTGATAATTTAGTGAGAGATCATCTTATAATGCTACCGTCAATCAAAGCAAGATAAGATGCATAAAAGATAAACATCACATGCAATCAATATAAGTGATATGATATGGCCATCATCATCTTGTGCTTGTGATCTCCATCTCCGAAGCACTGTCATGATCACCATCGTCACCGGCGCGACACCTTGATCTCCATTGTAGCATCGTTGTCGTCTCGCCAATCTTATGCTTCCACGACTATCGCTACCGCTTAGTGATAAAGTAAAGCATTACAGCGCGATTGCATTGCATACAATAAAGCGACAACCATATGGCTCCTGCCAGTTGCCGATAACTCAGTTACAAAACATGATCATCTCATACAATAAAATTTAGCATCATGTCTTGACCATGTCACATCACAACATGCCCTGCAAAAACAAGTTAGACGTCCTCTACTTTGTTTGTTGCAAGTTTTACGTGGCTGCTACGGGCTTAAGCAAGAACCAATCTTACCTACGCATCAAAACCACAACGATAGTTTGTCAAGTTGATGCCGTTTTAACCTTCGCAAGGACCGGGCGTAGCCACACTCGGTTCAACTAAAGTTGGAGAAACAGTCACCCGCAAGCCACCTATGTGCAAAGCACATCGGGAGAACCGGTCTCGCGTAAGCGTACGCGTAATGTCGGTCCAGGCCGCTTCATCCAACAATACTGCCGAACCAAAGTATGACATGCTGGTAGGCAGTATGACTTATATCGCCCACAACTCACTTGTGTTCTACTCGTGCATATAACATCAAACCATAAAACCTAGGCTCTGATGCCACTGTTGGGAAACGTAGTAATTTCAAAAAATTTCCTACGCACACGCAAGATCATGGTGATGCATAGCAACGAGAGGGGAGAGTGTTGTCTACGTACCCTCGTAGACCGTTCGCGGAAGCGTTATATCAACGCGGTTGATGTAGTCGTTCGTCTTCACGTCCGACCGATCCAAGTACCGAAAGCACGGCACCTCCGAGTTCTGCACACGTTCGGCTCGGTGACGTCCTCACCTTCTCGATCCAGCAAGAGGGGCGAAGTAGTAGATGAGTTCCGGCAGCATGACGGCGTGGTGACAGTGTTGGTGAAGAACAATCTCTGCAGGGCTTCGCCTAAGCACTATGAAAACTATGACAGAAGATAAACTAGAGGAGACAGGGTTGCCGGCACACGGCTTGGTGTTTCTTGATGTGTCTTTGGTGCTAGCCCTGCCCCTCTATTTATATCTTGAGCCCTGGGGTCGAAACTTGGAGTAAAAGCCTCCACAAAGTCGGTTTCACCCGATAGGCAAGAGTCCTTCTCGGACTCCAGCGCCAGACGCTAGGGTTCCTGGCGTGGCGTCTGGCCCCTGGACTCCGCAAAACTTCCTTTTGCGCTTTCCAAAAACCTTGTGGGCTTTCCCCTTTGGCCCAAATAAAGTGTTCTCGTACCCAAACATTTCGGGAAACATCCGGAACCCCTTCCGGTGACCAAACACTATTATCATATATATCAAACTTTATCTCCGGACCATTCCGGAGTTCCTCGTCATGTCCGTGATCTCATCTCGGACTCCGAACAACATTCGGTCACCAACATACATAACTCACATAGTACTATATCGTCAACGAACATTAAGCGTGCGGACCCTACGGGTTCGAGAACTATGTAGACATGACCGAGACACCTCTCTGGTCAATAACCAATAGCGGGACCTGGATGCCCATATTGGCTCCTACATATTCTACGAAGATCTTTATCGGTCAGACCGCATAACAACATACGTTGTTCCTTTTGTCATCGGTATGTTACTTGCCCGAGATTCGATCGTCAATATCCAATACCTAGTTCAATCTCGTTACCGACAAGTCTCTTTACTCATTTTGTAACACATCATCTCGCAACTAACTCATTAGTTGTAATGCTTGCAAGGCTTATGTGATGTGCATTACCGAGAGGGCCCAGAGATACCTCTCCGACAATCGGAGTGACAAATCCTAATCTCGAAATATGCCAACCCAACATCTACCTTTGGAGACACCTGTAGAGCACCTTTATAATCACCCATTTACGTTGTGACGTTTTGTAGCACACAAAGTGTTCCTCCAACAAACGGAAGTTGCATAATCTCATAGTCATAGGAACATGTATAAGTCATGAAGAAAGCAATAGCAACATACTAAACGATCGGGTGCTAAGCTAATGGAATGGGTCATGTCAATCAGATCATTCACCTAATGATGTGATCCCATTAATCAAATAACAACTCTTTGTTTATGGTTAGGAAACATAACCATCTTTGATTAACGAGCTAGTCAAGTAGAGGCATACTAGTGACACTATGTTTGTCTATGTATTCACACATGTATTATGTTTCCGGTTAATACAATTCTAGCATGAATAATAAACATTTATCATGATATAAGGAAATAAATAATAACTTTATTATTGCCTCTAGGGCATATTTCCTTCAATAGAATCCATCACTAAGACAATCACTCGGTTGCTGGATGCAACAGAAGTCGGTCTTATGGCTGAAGGCGGGCCTGCCGTCCTTTTTCTTCTTTTCCTTGATCTCTCCACCCAGTACGTCGTAGTAAAAGATAGCACTGTTGAGAACAGACTTGATGTGGGTGTAATCCTTTTTGTTCAAGTTCTTCGACGAGTCCAAGTAAAGAGCGTGGGAGTATCCGGGGTAAAGGATGATGAGGAAGGCACGCCCGCCGCTGCGCAAAATAAGTACACCTCAAATTAATTAGCCTCCACCATGCAAATGAATGATTGAAATCGAAGGAAAGATATCCGCGCGGATGACTTACATAGGATGATAAGGCATGTGAATCGCCTCCTTATCCTTATTGGTGACCATGAATTCGATGATGTAGTCCCTCGCGTATTCACGGTGCTGTGCGCAGACTGACAAGAAGCCCTCATGCATGAAGTATGGGTCAGCGACACAGATATAAGGTATCTGCTCAATCCCGATGATGTAGTTCATGTACAAGGCAAAAAGGTAGACAAACGTAAAATCCAGTTTCTTCAAGTGAAACATGTCGAAGATGTAATCGAATCGAAGGAAGAACTTGTCCACGGGGCATGTGTGGATGTATGACCTTTGCCGCGGCACATTAACCACATAGAGTGGGTATCCTAGATTTTTCGAGGCGATGAGGCTTTTCTCTCTCCGCAGCAAATCGTCATGAAGTCTCCTTAGATCACCGTTTTGTGGCCTCTAATGCTGCCTTAGGTAGGATTGGTTCACCGGCGATATGCCATTTTGCCGCACCGGGGTAGGTATACGGTCTTGAACCCGAGGCTATTGAGACCCCTGGGTCATAGAATCAGCTTTGTTGCCTTTCCTCTATCTCTTCCTATGCTTCTTGCCTACTAGAAGTTTGTTTATAATACGTTCAGCCTCCGGAGGAGGCAATTCAAGCACCGACTCATGACGCTCAAACCCTGAGTACTCATCATAGGCGCCATTATTGATGGGAATAACCAAGATAGATATCAGGTTGCCAGATGCAATACCAATCCACCTAGAGGTATATTGAGTCCTTGAAATCTTGAAGTCTTGAACATCATGCAGGTCTTGAATTACTTATCCTCACAACACTCTTGTATCACACATCCAACCCCCGTCTACTTGAGTGTAGCCATAATTAAAAGTAACGTCCCTTCCCGGGCAATGGTAACAGGGTGTTGGGTTTCTCCTACCTCATGATACTACCTCAAGTTTCAAGTTCAATATACAACTGGAGAAATGTTGCAAGGGTGACACTAAATGCAATAAAACATAGGTATGAAAATATGGTCAAGGTGAACTTGCCTGGTATAGTTGATGAAGATTATATTGCTCTAAAAAATATCTTGATAGAACTATTCGTCACTCTTGATGAAATCTACATTAATGAAACATTGCATTCATATAAGAAATCATTCTAGCAATCAAAATAACAATTAATGAATAAAAGCAGTACAGAAAAATAAATTGAAAACAAAAGAAAACAAAATAAAATCCACATGTCTAAATAACTATGGCCCCATGCGTAGCCCACATGTCTAAAGAACTATGGCCCCACACGTCAGTAACTAAGTAGGATGATCAACTACTTTGACCCGACGACAAGGTTGTGTTTGGGCTTTTGTGAGAATGGGGCAAGTGGTGGAGGGGAAAAGTGAGGAAACTTATATGCCATGGGCAAAACTGAGCAAAAATAAGCAACCAGGGATACCAAAATAGAAATCCCTTTAAGTATATATTTCTTGAAGAGACGTTTACATTTTAGCCCTTAAGTCCAACCCACTACTCAGATTTACCCTAATTTCAAAGTGTGTTCAAATTTGTCCCTCTACCGTTCTGTGGTATTATAGAAATACCCTTAATTTTTTTGAGGTGTCCCCTACTTTATAAGCTTTGCAACATCCCTCTGTAGCTGCTAGTTCTTTCTGTTCTTTTGTAGCATCCCTGAAAATATTAATTTTCCCTGAAAACATACACACTCAGAAACAAGAACTATCATCCATGGAGATGCTCGGGAATGCTACAAAAGAATAGAACGCACCAGCAACTACAGAGGGACATTGTTTAACTTATAAAGTAGAGAGGACCTGACCAAAACAACATTTAGGGATAATTCTATAATAACACATGACAGCTGAGGGGCAAATTTGAGAACACTTTGAAATTAGGGGTAAATCTGAGTAATGGGTTGGTGTTAAGGGCTGAAATGTAAAACTCCCTTTTAAAAAAACATGAGCATGCAAATTTCCATAAACTAATATGACCATATGAAAAAAATCTACAAGGGTAAGTTTCAACTCAACATACGTGCATGCGCATGATTTTTATCATTTATTCAGAAAGCTAGAAACTTTTTTTCTCAAAGTTTTAGAAAGTAATTACACCGGTACCATGCATCATTCAAATGGTCATATTATTTTATGGAAATTAACATGTGCATGTTTTTGTCAATGGAAATGTCCTCTAAAATGTAATTTTGGCCCATATTAATTTCTTTATGTAAGGATACAAGTTAATATGGCAATTAAAGTATACTGATGACCCACAAGTATAGGGGATCTATCGTAGTCCTTTTGATAAGTAAGAGTGTCGAACCCATCGAGGAGCAGAAGGAAATGATATACGGTTTTCAGCAAGGTATTCTCTACAAGCACTGAAATTATACGTAATAGATAGTTCTGTGATAAGATAATTTGTATCGAGCAACAAGTAACAAAAGTAAATAAAGTGCAGCAAGGTGGCCCAATCCTTTTTGTAGCAAAGGACAAGCCTGGAAAAATTCTTATATAGAGAAAAGCGCTCCCGAGGACACATGGGAATTATCATCAAGCTAGTTTTCATCACGTTCATATGATTCACGTTCGATACTTTGATAATCTGATATGTGGGTGGACCGGTGCTTGGGTGCTGCCCTTACTTGGACAAACATTCCACTTATGATTAACCTCTATTGCAAGCATCTGCAACTACAACAAAAAGTATTAAGGTAAAGCTAACCATAGCATGAAACATATGGATCCAAATCAGCCCCTTACGAAGCAACGCATAAACTAGGGTTTAAGCTTCTGTCACTCTAGCAACCCATCATCTACTTATTACTTCCCAATGCCTTCCTCTAGGCCCAAATAATGGTGAAGTGTCATGTACTCGACGTTCACATAACACCAGTAGAGGAGAAACAACATACATCTCATCAAAATATCGAACGAATACCAAATTCACATGACTACTAAGAGCAAGACTTCTCCCATGTCCTCAGGAACAAACGTAACTACTCACAAAGCATATTCATGTTCATAATCAGAGGGGTATTAATATGCATATTGGATCTGAACATATGATCTTCCACCAAATAAACCAACTAGCATCAACTACAAGGAGTAATCAACACTACTAGCAACCCACAGGTACCAATCCCAGACTTGGAGACAAGAATTGGATACAAGAGATGAACTAGGGTTTGAGAGGAGATGGTGCTGGTGAAGATGTTGATGGAGATTAACCCCCTCCCGATGAGAGGATCATTGGTGATGACGATGGCGATGATTTCCCCCTCCCGGAGGGAAGTTTCCCTGGCAGAACAGCTCCGCCAGAGCCCTAGATTGGTTCTGCCTCGTGGCGGCGGAGTCTCATCCCGAAAGCTTGCTTATGGTTTTTCCTCAACGAAGGACTCCATATAGTAGAAGATGGGCACCGGAGGGCCACCAGGGGGCCCATGAGGCAGGGGGCGCGCCCAGGGGGGTAGGGCGCCCCCCACCCTCGTGGCTAGGGTGTGTCCCCCCTCTGGAACTTCTTGCACTCAGTATTATTTATATATTCTGAAAATGACTTCCGTGAAGTTTGAGGACTTTTGGAGCTGTGCAGAATAGGTCTCTAATATTTGCTCCTTTTCCAGCCCAGAATTCCAGCTGCCGGGAATCTCCCTCTGTATGTAAACCTTGTAAAATAAGAGAGAATATGCATAAGTATTGTGACATAATGTGTAATAACAACCCATAATGCAATAAATATCAATATAAAAGCATGATGCAGAATGGACGTATCAACTCCCCCAAGCTTAGACCTCGCTTGTCCTCAAGCGAAAGCCGAAATCAAAAAATATGTCCACATGTTTAGAGATAGAGGTGTCGATAAAAATAAAATACGGACATGAGGGCATCATGATCGTTCTTAGAACAACAATTTATATAATTCTTGTCATATGATCTCTTATGCTAGAGTAACAATTCAATCACAATTTCAAGTACGAATAATGAACTTCATTGAAAACTAACAAACTATAATCTCAGTCATTGGAGCAATTGCAATTTATCATAACATAGGAAAGAGTCAATATAAGAGCTTTTCAGCAAGTCCACATACTCAACTCTCATATAGTCCTTCACAATTGCTAACACTCACACAATACTTATGGGTATGGAGTTTTAATCAGACACCGAGAAATATAGGGGCTTATAGTTTTGCATCCCAACGTTTTACCTCAAGGGTAATGTCAACAATAATAGTTCATGAAAACTCACATCCAATTAGCCATATATACCAGGATCTTTCCAACATGTTGTGCTTGCCAAAAGATAAAATGTAAAAAGGAAGGGTGAAGATCACCATGACTCTTATGTAAGGTAGGAGATAAAAGTAAAATATAGGCCCTTCGCAGAGGGGAGCAGAGGTTGTCATGCACTTCTATGGTTGGATGCACAAAATCTTAATGTGAAAGAATGTCACTTTATATTGCCACTTGTGATATGGACCTTTAGTATGCAGTCCGTTGCTTTTATTTCTTCCGTATCACACGATCGTATAAAGCTTATTTTCTCCCACACTAATAAGTCATACATATTTAGAGGGCAATTTTTATTGCTTGCACTGATGACAACTTACTTGAGGGTGGCAAAACTGGTTTAAGGGTGTTTGGAAGCACAAGTAGTATCTCTACTTGGTGCAAAGAATTTGGCTAGCATGAGGGGGAAAGGCAAGCTCAATCATGTTGGATGATCAATGACAATATAATTTATCTCAGATGTAAGAAAACATAATCGATTACGTTGTCTTCCTTGTCCAACATCAACTCTTTAGCATGTCATATTTTAATGAGTGCTCACAATCATAAAATATGTCCAAGATAGTGTATTTATATGTGAAGACCTCTCTTTCTTTATTACTTCCTATTAATTGCAACGATGACCAAAACTATGTTTGTCAACTCTCAACAACTTTTATTCATCATACTCTTTCTATGTGAGCTCATTACTCTCCATAAGATCCATATGATCTGTTTGTTTCTTTCTATTTCTTTCTCTTTTCTTCAATTCACTCAAGATCATGGAAAAATAATCAAGCCCTTGACTCAACACTAATCTTTATTATATATATAGCTCACGGACTCGATTACATAGAAGGATCATAAAGCAAAACTCACAACTAGATCATACTAAAACTTTATGCTACTAGATCAAGATATTACCAAAAGGATCGAACTAAGAAAAACGGTAAAGATAGAAGTGATGGTGATACGATACCGGGGCACTCCCCCAAGCTTGGTAGTTGCCAAGGGGAGTGCCCATACCAGATACTCAATTCTTCTTTGTTGGTGGAGAGGATGGTGGTGATGATGGATAGTCGCACATCGAGCGTAGGAGGTCTTCTAACTTGCGGATAATGCCTTTGAGTGCGATGATATGCTCCTTCAACAAAATATTTTCACGTGTGAGATACTTATTTTGTATACGAGCTAACTCAATCATCTTGAAAGCTTTGATCTCAGTTGGGGTAAGAAGTTTGTGATCAAGTTGAAAGATGTCTTCTGTTGCCGGAATTTGGTCCTCCGTGGTCTTCTTGATCCCTTCATCCTTGTTGATCTCCATGGGTTCTTCTCTCTTCAGCTCTATCTTCATTAGCCAAGCATCGTTGCCCTCATTGTTGGAGGAGGAGGGAGATGACATGATGCTCGTGGAGCCCTTGTGTCCTTCCCGGACTGCTTCTTATTTTTCTATTTTTCTAAATATTCCAAAACAGAGAAAAATTGCCATTAGAACTGTTTTGGAGTCGGTTTACTTACCATACCACATACCTATTCCTTTTCAAAGTCTGAAACGTTCTGGAAAGTGTCCCTTATGTATTCCTCCGGGTTTACGGTTTCAATAACATTGGTTTCAAAATTTATAGGATTACCTGAGATATAATGTTTGATTCTTTGACCATTCACCAACTTCGGATTTATGCCTTCGAAGTTGTTGATTTTTAAGGCACCGGAACGATAGACCTCCTCGATAACGTAAGGACCTTCCCATTTAGAGAGAAGCTTTCCTGCAAAAAATCTTAAACGAGAGTTGTATAGCAATACATAATCACCTACATTAAACTCACGCTTTTGTATCCTTTTGTCATGCCATCTTTTAACTTTTTCTTTAAACAATTTAGCATTATCATAGGCTTGGGTTCTCCATTCATCAAGTGAGCTAATGTCAAATAACCTCTTCTCACCGGCAAGTTTGAAATCATAATTGAGCTATTTAATAGCCCAATAAGCCTTATGTTCTAGTTCGAGAGGTAAGTGACATACTTTTCCATAAACCATTTTATACGGAGACATACCCATAGGATTTTTATATGCAGTTCTATAGACCCATAATGCATCATCAAGTTTCTTGGGCCAATTCTTTATAGATCTATTAAAGGTCTTTTGCAAAATTAATTTGAGTTCTCTATTACTCAATTCTACTTGACCACTAGACCGTGGGTGATAAGGAGATGCAATTCTATGATTAACATCATACTTAGCAAGCATTTTAGGGAAAGCACCATGAATAAAATGTGAACCACCATCAGTCATTAGATATCTAGGGACTCCAAACCTCAGAAAAATAACTTCTTTAAGCATCTTAATAGAGGTGTTATGATCAGCACTACTAGTTGGAATAGCTTCTACCCACTTAGTAACGTAATCAAAAGCAACTAAAATATGTGTATATCCATTAGAGGCAGGAAATGGTCCCATATAATCAAAGCCCCAAACATCAAATGGTTCAATAACAAGTGAATAATTCATAGGCATTTCTTGACGTCTACTAATATTACCAATTCTTTGACATTCATCACAAGATAATAAAAACTTACGGGCATCCTTGAAGAGAGTAGGGCAATAAAAACCGGATTGCAATACCTTATGTGCAGTTCTATCTCCAGCGTGGTGTCCTCCATAAGCTTCGGAGTGACACTTGCGTAGGATCTGTTCCTGTTCATGCTCAGATACACAACGTCTAATAAAACCATCTACTCCTTCTTTATAAAGATGTGGGTCATCCCCAAAAGTAATGTATTAAATCATAGAAAACCTTTTTCTTTTGCTGGTATGTGAAACTAGGTGGTATAAATTTAGCAACACTGTAATTAGCAAAATCAGCATACCATGGAGCAGTATGAGAAGCATTTATGACATTTAATTGTTCATCAGGAAAGCTATCATCAATAGGTAGTGGGTCATGAAGAACGTTTTCTAACCTAGACAAGTTGTTTGCAATGGGGTTCTCAGCTCCCTTTCTATCAATAATATGCAAATCAAATTCTTGTAGCAAGAGAACCCATCTAATAAGTCTAGGTTTAGCATCTTTCTTTTCCATAAGATATTTAATAGCAGCATGATCCGTGTGAATAGTTACTTTAGAATCTACAATATAAGGTCTGAACTTATTCACAAGCAAATACAACTCCTAAAAATTCTTTTTCAGTAGTGGCATAATTTCTCTGAGCATTGTCTAGAGTTTTACTCACATATTGAATAACATTTAATTTCTTATCAACTCTTTGCCCTAGAACAACACCTACAACATAATCACTAGCATCACACATAATTTCAAAAGGTAAATTCCAATCAGGTGGCTGAACAATAGGTGTAGAGATTAATGCTTTCTTAAGTATTTCAAAGGATTCTACACAATCATCATCAAAGACGAATGGTATATGTTTTTGTAATAAATTAGTCAGAGGCCGAGAAATTTTTGAGAAGTCCTTAATGAACCTCCTATAAAAGCCGGCATGACCAAGGAAACTTCTTATACCTTTGATTTCCTTGGGACACAACATCTTTTCAATAGCATCAACTTTAGCTTTATCAACTTCAATGCCTCTTTCAGAAATTTTGTGCCCAAGACAATACCTTCATTAACCATACAGTGGCACTTCTCCCAATTCAAGACAAGGTTAGTTTCTTCACATCTCTGCAAAACTGGATCAAGGTTGCTTAAGCAATCATCAAAAGAGGATCCATAAACGAAGAAATCATCCATGAATACCTTACATATCTTTTCACAAAAATCAGAAAATATAGCCATCATGCATCTTTGAAAGGTAGCAGGTGCATTACATAGACCAAAAGGCATATGTCTATAAGCAAAAGTACCGAAAGGGCAAGTAAAAGTGGTCTTAGATTGATCATCAACTGACACAGGTATTTGGGAGAAACCAGAATAACCATCTAGAAAGCAAAAATGTGTATGTTTGGATAATCTTTCTAGCATTTGATCAATAAAAGGTAAGGGGTAATGATATTTTTAGTAGCCTTATTTAATTTGCGGAAATCAATTACCATCCTATAACATGTAATAATTCCTCGCGGGATCAATTCATCTTTATCATTAGGAACGACAGTAATACCTCCCTTCTTAGAAACACAATGGACAGGACTTACCCACTAACTATCAGCAACCGGATAAATTATACCTGCCTCGAGGAGCTTTAGTATTTCTTTTCTTACCACTTCTTTCATCTTAGGATTCAGTCGTCGTTGGTGATCAATAACTGGTTTGGCATCTTTTCCAAATTTATTTTGTGTTGACATAGAGTGGCACCGTGCTTCTTCAGGGTTTTCAATATTTTTTCTTCCTCCTTCTCTGAGAGGTTAGCACTAATAATAACATGATATATCTTCTTTTCATCAAGATAAGCATATTTAAGAGTATCAGGCAATGGTTTAAGCTCAAACACGGGATCACCCTTGGGTGGAGGAGGATCCCCTAAGATTTCAATAGGCAAGTTATGTTTCAGAATAGGTCCCTGTTTAAAGAACACTTCATCTATTTCCCTTCTTTCATTCATATACATATCATTTTCATGGTCTAGCAAATATTGTTCTAAAGGATCACTAGGAGGTACGGCAATAGAAGCAAGACTGATACGTCTCCAACGTATCTATAATTTTTGATTGCTCCATGCTATATTATCTACTGTTTTGGACATTATTGGGCTTTATTATCCACTTTTATATTATTTTTGGGACTAACCTATTAACCAAAGGCCCAGCCCAGAATTGCTGTTTTTTGCCTGTTTTAGGGTTTTGAAGAAAATGAATATCAGACGGAGTCCAAATGGAATGAAACCTTCGGGAACATGATTTTCTCATCGAATACAACTCAGGAGACTTGGACCCTACGTCAAGGCACGTAACAGGAGGCCACGAGGTAGGGGGGTGCGCCCTACCCTACTAGGCGCGCCCCCACCCTCGTGGGCCCCCTGTTGCTCCACCGACATACTTCTTCCTCCTATATATACCCACGTACCCCCAAATTCCACCGCCGTAACTTTCTGTATCCACGAGATCCCATCTTGGGGCCTGTTCTGGAGCTCCGCCGGAGGGGGCATCGATCACCGAGGGCTTCTACATCAACACCATAGCCCCTCTGATGAAGTGTGAGTAGTTTACTTCAGACCTACGGGTCCATAGTTAGTAGCTAGATGGCTTCTTCTCTATTTTTGGATCTCAATACAATGTTCTCCCCCTCTCTTGTGGAGATCTATTCGATGTAATCTTCTTTTTGCGGTGTGTTTGTTGAGACCGATGAATTGTGGGTTTATGATCAAGTCTATCTATGAATAATATTTGAATCTTCTCTGAATTATTTTATGTATGATTGGTTATCTTTGCAAGTCTCTTCGAATTATCAGTTTGGTTTGGCCTACTAGATTGATCTTTCTTGCAATGGGAGAAGTGCTTAGCTTTGGGTTCAATCTTGCGGTGTCCTTTCCCAGTGACAGTAAGGGCAGCAAGGCATGTATTGTATTGTTGCCATCAAGGATAACAAGATGGGGTTTTCTTCATATTGCATGAGTCTATCGCTCTACATCATGTCATCTTGCTTAAGGCGTTACTCTGTTTTTACTTAATAATACTCTAGATGCATGCTGGATAGCGGTCGATGAGTGGAGTAATAGTAGTAGATGCAGGCAGGAGTCGGTCTACTTGTCTCGGACGTGATGCCTATATACATGATCATACCTAGATATTCTCATAACTATGCTCAATTCTGTTAATTGCTCAACAGTAATTTGTTCACCCACCGTAGAATACTTATGCTCTCGAGAGAAGCCACTAGTGAAACCTATGGCCTCCGGGTCTATCTTTATCATATAAATCTCCTACTACTTAGTTATTTGCTTTGCTATTTAATTTGCCTTTATTTTACTTTGCATCTTTATCATAAAAATACCAAAAATATTATCTTATCATATCTATCAGGTCTCACTCTCATAAGTGGCCCTATAGGGATTGACAACTCCTATTTGCGTTGGTTGCGAGGATTTATTTGTTTTGTGTAGGTGCGAGGGACTCGCACGTAGCCTCCTACTGGATTGATACCTTGGTTCTCAAAAACTGAGGGAAATACGTACGCTACTTTGCTGCATCATCCCTTCCTCTTCGGGGAAAACCAACGCAGTGCTAAAAGAGGTAGCAAGAAGGATTTCTGGCGCCGTTGTCGGGGAGGTCTACGCAAAAGTCAACATACCAAGTACCCATCACATACCCTTATCTCCCGCATTACATGATTTGCCATTTGCCTCTCATTTTCCTCTCCCCCACTTCACCCTTGCCATTTTATTTGCCCTCTCTCTCTATCCTCCCTCTATTTGCCTCTTTTTGTCTGCTCGCTTTTTGCTTGCTTGTGTGTTAGTTTGCTTGCTTGTCACGATGGATCAAGATAATACTAAATTGTGTGACTTCACCAATACCAACAATAATGATTTTATTAGCACTCCGATTGCTCCTCTTATCGATGCTGAATCTTGTGAAATTAATGCTGCTTTGTTGAATCTTGTTATAAAAGATCCGTTCTCCGGCCTTCCTAGTGAAGATGCCGCTACCCATCTAAATAGTTTCGTTGATTTGTGTGACATGCAAAAGAAGAAATATGTGGATAATGATATTGTTAAATTGAAGCTATTTCCTTTTTCGCTTAGAGATCGTGCTAAAGCTTGGTTTTCATCTTTGCCTAAAAATAGTATTGATTCATGGAATAAGTGCAAAGATGCTTTTATCTCTAAGTATTTTCCTCCCGCTAAGATCATCTCTCTTAGAAACGATATTATGAACTTTAAGCAACTTGATCATGAACATGTTGCACAAGCTTGGGAGCGAATGAAATTAATGATACGTAATTGCCCTACTCATGGTTTAAATTTATGGATGATTGTTCAAAATATTTATGCCCGATTGAATTTTGCTTCTAGAAATCTTTTAGACTCGGCCACGGGATGCACTTTTATGGAAATCACTTTAGGAGAAGCTACTAAACTCCTAGATAATATTATGGTTAATTATTCTCAATGGCATACTGAAAGATCTACTAATAAAAAGATAGATGAACTTAATGTTTTGAGTGGAAAGATAGATGAACTTATGAAATTATTTGCTAATAAGAGTGTTTCTTCTGATCCTAATGATATGCCCTTGTCTACTTTGATTGAGAATAATAATGAATCTATGGATGTGAATTTTGTTGGTAGGAACAATTTTGGTAATAACGCGTATAGAGGAAATTTCAACTCTAGGCCTTATCCTAGTAATCCCTCTAATAATTATGGTAATTCCTACAACAATTCTTATGGAAATTATAATAAGATGCCCTATGATTTTGATTCTAATATTAAAGAATTTATTACTTTGCAAAAGAATTTTAATGCTATGATTGAAGAAAAATTGCTTAAGATTGATGATTTGGCTAGGAACGTTGATAGAATTGCTCTTGATGTTGATTCTTTGAAACTTAGATCTATTCCACCCAAGCATGATATCAGTGAGTCTATCAAAGCCATGAGAATTTCCATTGATGAGTGCAAAGAAAGAACCGCTAGGATGCGTGCTAAGAAAGATGCCTTTATAAAAGCGTGTTCTTCTAGTTCCTATGAAAATAATGATGAAAGATCTAAAAGTTATTGATGTGTCCCCTATTAAATATTTGTTTTGCAATATGAATGTTGATAATTATGGGACTGAATATGATCCACCTTTACCAAGAAGGCGTTCCAAGAATTCTGAATCTTTTGATCTTGATGCTAAATTTGATGAAAGTGGGATTGAAGAAATTAAAACCCTAGATGTTGCTAAACCCACTATTATGGATTTCAAGGAATTCAACTATGAAAATTTCTCTTTGATTTATTGTATTTCGTTGTTGCAATCCATGCTAAATTCTCCTCACGCTTATAGTCAAAATAAAGCGTTTACTAAACATATCGTTGATGCCTTGATGCAATCTTATGAAGAAAAACTTGAATTGCAAGTTTCTATACCTAGAAAACTTTATGATGAGTGGGAACCAACTATTAAAATTAAAATTAAAGATCATGAATGCTACGCTTTATGTGATTTGGGTGCTAGTGTTTCCACGATTCCAAAGACTTTGTGTGATTTGTTAGGTTTCCGTGATTTTGATGATTGCTCTCTAAACTTGCACCTTGCGGATTCCACTATTAAGAAACCTATGGGAAGAATTAATGATGTTCTTATTGTTGCAAATAGGAATTATGTGCCCTTATATTTTATTGTTCTTGACATAGATTGCAATCCTTCATGTCTTATTATTCTTGGTAGACCTTTCCTTAGAACGATTGGTGCAATTATTGATATGAAGGAAGGAAATATTAGATTCCAATTTCCATTAAGGAAAGGCATGGAACACTTTCCTAGAAATAAAATTAAATTACCTTATGAATCTATTATGAGAGCCACTTATGGATTGCCTACCAAAGATGGCAATACCTAGATCTATTCTTGCTTGTTATGCCTAGCTAGGGGCGTTAAACGATAGCGCTTGTTGGGAGGAAACCCAATTTTATTTTTATTCCTTGCTTTTGATCCTGTTTAGTAATAAATAAATTATCTAGCCTCTGTTTTGGTTGTGTTTTTGTGTGTTTAATTAGTGTTTGTGCCAAGTAGAACCGTCGGGAAGACTTGGGGAAAGTCTTGTTGAACTTGCTGTAAAAAACAGAAACTATAGCGCTCACGAGAACTGCTGTCATTTTTATTTGGAAAGTGATATTTAGTTAATTATTTTTTAAGATGATTAATAGATAAATTACTCACGTCCAGAATTTTATTTTAGAATTTTTGGGGTTCCATATCTTGTGCTAGCTACAGATTACTACAGACTGTTCTGTTTTTGACAGATTCTGTTTTTCGTGTGTTGTTTGCTTATTTTGATGAATCTATGGCTAGTAAAATAGTTTATAAACCATAGAGAAGTTGGAATACAGTAGGTATAACACCCATATAAATAAATAATGAGTTCATTACAGTACCTTGAAGTGGTCTTTTTTTTTCTTTCGCTAACGGAGCTCACGAGTTTTTCTACTTTAAGTTTTGTGTTGTGAAGTTTTCAAGTTTTGGGTAAAGATTTGATGGATTATGGAACAAGGAGTGGCAAGAGCCTAAGCTTGGGGATGCCAATGGCACCCCCAAGATAATATAAGGACACCTAAAAGCCAAAGCTTGGGGATGCCCCGGAAGGCATCCCCTCTTTCGTCTACTTCTATCGGTAACTTCACTTGGAGCTATATTTTTATTCACCACATGATATGTGTTTTGCTTGGAGCGTCTTTTATGATTTGAGTCTTTGCTTGTTAGTCTACCACAATCATCCTTGCTGTACCCACCTTTTGTTAGAGCCACACATAATTTGGAATTTGATAGAATACTCTATGTGCTTCACTTATATCTTTTGAGTTATATAATTTTGCTCTAGTGCTTCACTTATATCTTTTAGAGCACGGTGGTGGATTTGTTTTATAGAAACTATTGATGTCTCATGCTTCACTTAGATTATTTTGAGAGTCTTAATAGCATGGTAATTTGCTTAAAATCCTAATCTGCTTGGTATGCAAGATTAATAATAAAACTTTCTTATGAGTGTGTTGAATACTAAGAGAAGTTTGATGCTTGATGATTGTTTTGAGACATGCAGGTGATAATATCAAAGTCGTGCTAGTTGAGTAGTTGTGAAATTGAGAAATACTTGTGTTGAGCTTTGCAAGTCCCATAGCATGCACGTATGGTAAACGTTATGCAACAAATTTGAAACATGAGGTGTTATTTGATTGTCTTCCTTATGAGTGGCGGTCGGGGACGAGCGATGGTCTTTTCCTACCAATCTATCCCCCTAGGAGCATGCGCGTCGTACCGAGGTTTTTGATGACTTGTAGATTTTTGCAATAAGTATGTCAGTTCTTTGTGACTAATGTGGAGTCCATGGATTATACGCACTCTCACCCTTCCATCCTTGCTAGCCTCTTCGGTACCGTGCATTGCCCTTTCTCACATTGAGAGTTGGCGCAAACTTCGCCGATGCATCCAAACCCCGTGATATGATACACTCTTTCACACATAAACCTCCTTATATCTTCCTCAAAACAGCCACCATACCTACCTATTATGGCATTTCCATAGCCATTCCGAGATATATTGCCATGCAACTTTCCATCATTCCGTTCATCATGACACATTCATCATTGTCATATTTCTTAGCATGGTCATGTAGTTGACATAGTATTTGTGGCAAAGCCACCATTCATAATTCTTTCATACATGTCAATCTTGGTCCACTACATATCCCAGTACACCGCCGGAGGCATTCATATAGAGTCATCTCTGTTCTAAGTATCGAGTTGTAATCATTGAGTTGTAAATAAATAGAAGTGTGATGATCATCATTTTCTAGAGTATTGTCCCAAGTGAGGAATATAAAAAGGAGAAAGGCCATAAAAAAAGAAGAGAAAAGGCCCAAAGAAAAAACGAGAGAAAAAGAGAGAAGGGACAATGTTACTATCCTTTGCCACACTTGTGCTTCAAAGTAGCACCATGATCTTCATAGTAGAGAGTCTCTCATGTTATCACTTTCATATACTAGTGGGAATTTTTCATTATAGAACTTGGCTTGTATATTCCAATAATGGGCCTCCTCAAGTGCCCTAGGTCTTCATGAGCAAGCAAGTTGGATGCACACCCACTAGTTTCTTTTGTTGAGCTTTCATACATTTATAGCTCTAGTGCATCCATTGCATGGCAATCCCTACTCCTTGCATTAACATCAATCGGTGGGCATCTCCATAGCCCATCGATTAGCCTCGTTGATGTGAGACTTCCTCCTTTTTTGTCTTCTCCACATAACCCCCTCATTATATTCTATTCCACCTATAGTGCTATGTCCATGGCTCGCGCTCATATATTGCGTGAAAGTTTATAGGTTTGAGATTACTAAAGTATGAAACAATTGCTTGGCTTGTCATCGGGGTTGTGCATGATGATAGCATTCTTGTGTGACGAAAATGAAACATAACTAAACCATATGATTTTGTAGGGATGAACTTTCTTTGGCCATGTTATTTTGAGAAGACATAATTGCTTAGTTAGTATGCTTGAAGTATTATCATTTTTATGTCAATATGAACTTTTGTCTAGAATACTTCGGATCTGAATATTCATACCACAATTAAGAAGAATTACATTAAAATTATGCCAAGTAGCACTCCGCATCAAAAAATCTGTTTTTATCATTTACCTACTCGAGGATGAGCAGGAATTAAGCTTGGGGATGCTTGATACGTCTCCAATGTATCTATAATTTTTGATTGCTCCGAGCTATATTATGTACTGTTTTGGATATTATTGGGCTTTATTATCCACTTCTATATTATTTTTGGGACTAACCTATTAACCGGAGGCCCAGCCCAGAATTGCTGTTTTTGTGTGCCTGTTTTAGGGTTTCGAAGAAAAGGAATATCAGACAGAGTCCAAACGGAATGAAACCTTCGGGAACGTGATTTTATCATCGAATACAACTCAGGAGACTTGGACCCTACGTCAAGGCATGTAATAGGAGGCCACGAGGTAGGGGGCGCGCCCTACCCTACCAGGCGTGCCCCCACCCTCGTGGGCCCCCTGTTGCTCCACCGACGTACTTCTTCCTCCTATATATACCTATGTACCCCCAAACGATCAGATACAGAGCCAAAACCCTAATTCCACCGCCGTAACTTTCTGTATCCATGAGATCCCAACTTGGGGCCTGTTCCGGAGCTCCGCCGGAGGGGGCATCGATCACGGAGGGCTTCTACATCAACACCATAGCCCCTCCGATGAAGTGTGAGTAGTTTACTTCAGACCTACGGGTCCATAGTTAGTAGCTAGATGGCTTCTTCTCTCTTTTTGGATCTCAATACAATGTTCTCCCCCTCTCTTGTGAAGATCTATTCGATGTAATCTTCTTTTTGCGGTGTGTTTGTTGAGACCGATGAATTGTGGGTTTATGATCAAGTCTATCTATGAATAATATTTGAATCTTCTCTGAATTCTTTTATGTATGATTGGTTATCTTTGCAAGTCTCTTCAAATTATCAGTTTGGTTTGGCCTACTAGATTGATCTTTCTTGCAATGGGAGAAGTGCTTAGCTTTGGGTTCAATCTTGCGGTGTCCTTTCCCGGTGACAGTAAGGGAAGCAAGGCACGTATTGTATTGTTGCCATCGAGGATAACAAGATGGGGTTTTCTTCATATTGCATGAGTCTATCCCTCTACATCATATCATCTTGCTTAAGGCGTTACTCTATTTTTACTTAATACTCTAGATGCATGCTGGATAGCAGTCGATGAGTGGAGTAATAGTAGTAGATGCAGGCAGGAGTCGGTCTACTTGTCTCGGACGTGATGCCTATATACATGATCATACCTAGATATTCTCATAACTATGCTCAATTCTGTCAATTGCTCAACAGTAATATGTTCACCCACCATAGAGTACTTATGATCTCGAGAGAAGCCACTAGTGAAACCTATGGCCTCCGGGTCTATCTTTATCATATAAATCTCCTACTACTTAGTTATTTGCTTTGCTATTTACTTTGCCTTTATTTTACTTTGCATCTTTATCATAAAAATACCAAAAATATTATCTTATCATATCTATCAGATCTCACTCTCGTAAGTGGCCCTATAGGGATTGACAACCCCTATTTGCGTTGGTTGCGAGGATTTATTTGTTTTGTGTAGGTGCGAGGGACTCACGCATAGCCTCCTATTGGATTGATACCTTGGTTCTCAAAAACTGAGGGAAATACTTACGCTACTTTGCTGCATCATCCCTTCCTCTTTGGGGAAAACCAACGCAGTGCTAAAAGAGGTAGCAAAGACCAATAATTTCATCTTTACTAGGCAATTCTTCTTCACGGTGTTGTCTATGAAATTTAGAAAAGTTGAACTCATGAGACATATCACCTAAACCAATAGTGATAACATCCTTTTTGCAGTCTATCCTAGCATTAACAGTGTTCAAGAAGGGTCTACCAAATATAATGGGACAAAAGCTATCTTGTGGGGAACCAAGAACAAGAAAATCGGTAGGGTATTTAGTTTTCCCACACAAGACTTCAACATCTCTAACAATCCCAATTGGTGAAATAGTATCTCTATTGGCAAGTTTAATTGTGACATCAATATCTTCTAACTCAGCAGGTGCAATATCATGCATAATTTCGTTGTACAAGTCAATAGGTATTGCACTAGCACTAGCACCCATATCACACAAGCCATGATAACAATGATCTCCTATTTTAACAGAAATAACAGGCATGCCTACCAAAGGTCTATGTTTATCTTTAGCACAAGGTTTAGCAATTCTAGCAGTTTCGTCATAGAAATAAATAACATGCCCATCAATATTATCAGCCAGGAGATCCTTAACAATAGCAATATTTGGTTCAACTTTAACTTGCTCAGGAGGTGTATAGGTTATAATATTTCTTTATGAACCATAGTTGAAGCTTTAGCATGATCTTTTATCCTAACAGGAAAAGGTGGTTTCTCAACATAAGCAGTAGGAATAATAGGATCATTATAAGTGACAGTCTTTTCTTCAACTTTAATAGGTGCAGCTACTTTTACTTCAATGGGAGGATGATATTTAAACCACTTCTCCTTAGGGAGATCAACATGAGTAGCAAAAGATTCACAGAAAGAAGCTACTATCTCAGAGTCAAGTCCATATTTAGTGCTAAATTTACGGAAAACATTGGTATCCATAAAAGATTTAACACAATCAGACTTAGGTGTCATACCTGACTCCTTACCTTCGTCAAGATCCCAATCTTCAGAGTTGCATTTAATTATTTCCAATAAATCCCATTTGAATTCAATAGTCTTCATCATAAAAGAGCCAGCACAAGAAGTATCGAGCATGGTGCGGTTGTTATCAGAAAGCCGAGCATAAAAATTTTGAATAATCATTTCTCTTGAGAGCTCATGATTGGGTGTCGGTGTACTAGAGTAGGGGTACCCTAGTATCCCGAACTTGTGCACGGGCAGTCGCAGCATCCCGCGGCAAGGCTTGCCGGGTGACCGCCAAGGTCCTCCGTGGTTCCTTTGGAGCCATTCAAGGACAAAGTATCCAAGCCAAGGAGACAAGACCCCGGCAAGAGGAGCTTGCCGAGAAGGCCAACCAAGGCATCTCAAGGAACTTGCCGCGACGCGCCACGCGTCCCGGCAAGGCCCGGTGAGCGACAAGCTCCCGGACGCGACAAGACAACGACCGCGGCAAGGCGCTTGCCGCGGCAAGCCACCACTCTGTGCCCGCGCTCCAGCACATCCACCAACGTGTCGCTCTGGGACCCTTCCAGGCGTACGTGGCGGGAGGCTGTGCAGCTAGCGGTGCGCGGTGGCAAGCGGCGCTGACAAGATTGCCATCGTGGCGAGCGGTGGCGTCCCTGGCGGTCCCTTTTGCACTATTTAGGCGACGCAGACGGGCATTTAATGCCCTGGTCCCCTGCCGTCAGGGTTAGGTATGATACACTGTAGCAGGTAGCTGTACCAACCGCAACACCTTTCCATTTTTACCCTTGTCTACGTTGCCACCTGTCGGTGACCCCTTGAGCATATAAAAGGAGACCCATGCGCAACGTAGAGGGGGGGGGGGAGGAAGAGAACACTCAGGATCGGTCTCATTAGCTGCTGGGGTGTACTGTAGCACTCCGCGCTCCCGAGCAAGAACTCAATACAAACCACAAAGCAGGAGTAGGGTTTTGCGCATCCGTGCAGCCCGAACCTGGGTAAACTACTCGTGTGCTT
>NC_053025.1:30591531-30608770 GCF_003073215.2 Triticum urartu
TTGATAAGTTTCCTCAGGTGCTGGTTCATCTATCACAGTAGGTAGGTGCTCTCTTTGCGAGCCATTAGTTTCATCGAACCGCACATCTACAGTTTCAACAACCTTGTGAAGAACGTTGTTGAAGACTCTGTAGGTGTGCGAGTCCTTTCCGTAACCAAGCATAAAACCTTCATGTGCTTTCGGTGCAAATTTTGAGTTGTGATGAGGATCTCTAATCCAACATTTAGCACCGAAGACTTTGAAATAACTTACATTGGGTTTCTTATCAGTGAGGAGTTCATAGGCAGTCTTCTTGAAGAATTTGTGAAGATATACTCTATTGATGATGTGGCACGCAGTATCAATTGCCTCAATCCAGAACCGACGAGGCGTTTTGTATTCATCAAGCATAGTGCGAGCCATCTCAGCAAGAGTCCTGTTCTTGCGCTCCACGACGCCATTCTGCTGAGGAGTGTAAGGAGCAGATAACTCATGAGTAATACCAAGTTCATCAAGATAGTCATCGAGACCAGAATTCTTGAACTCAGTGCCATTGTCACTTCTGATGTGCTTGATCTTCACACCAAAGTTGGTTGAAGCCCTCGAGGAAAATCGTTTGAAGACTTCCTGCACTTCATGTTTGTAAGTAACAATGTGTACCCATGTGTATCGAGAGTAATCATCAACAATAACAAAGCCATATTGAGATGCATCATTTGAAACAGCAGAATAATGATTAGGACCAAAGAGATCCATGTGAAGCAATTCAAATGGACGAGTAGTGTCATGATAGTCTTCGCTGGATGCTTGGCCTTGGTCATCTTTCCAGCTTCACAGGCTCCGCATAGGTGATCCTTGAGGAATTTGACATTCTCGATGCAATGACATGCTTCTTCTTCGCAAGCGTGTGCAAATTCCTCATGCCTGCATGACCAAGTCGTCGATGCCAGAGCCAGCCTCTGAAGCTTTTGCAAGTAGACATACGGCTGGTTGTGGTCCTGTAGAGAAATCAACAATATACAGGTCTCCTCTCCTAAAGCCTTCGAAGACTGAATTGTCAGCTTCCATAACCACTAGCTGCATCTTTGGAAGCTATGCCACATTTACTAATGCTGCATCTTTATATGTCTTTTTCCTTGTTGATGACGAATGCAGTAGCGAGAGCAAGGCTCACCACTCCGATTCGGACTCTTCAGATGACTCCTCTTCCTCATTTTCTTCAGATTCAGTCTCAGAGTCCATTTCCTTGCCAATGAATGCCCCGGCCTTCTTGGAGCTGCTCTTCTTGTGATATGAAGGCTTTGAGGATTTTGATGATGAAGATTTTGTGGATTTCTTCTTTTTTCTTAGCATCATCAGAACTGTAATCCTTGTATTTCTTCTTCTTTGATTCCTCTTCCCATTGAGGACAATCTTGAATGTAATGTCCAGGCTTCTTGCATTTGTGGCAGAGCCTCCTCTTGTAGTCACTGGATGAGGAATCACTGCTCCTTGAGGGTCTTCCAAGGCGACCACATCTTGAGAACTTTTGGAACTTCTTCACGAGCAGAGCTAGATCATGGCTTAGTTCTTCAGGATCACCAAGGCTACTACCAGAGTCTTCATCTTCGGATCAGATACTGCCTTGCCTTCAGTGCACGTGATCTGCCATAGCTTGATACCATAGAGATCTTTTTTCAGCAAGTTGGAACTCATGAGTATTTAGCCTCTCGAGAATATCAGCGGGATCAAGTGACTTGTAATCAGCACGTTCTTGTATCATCAATGCCAGAGTGTCAAATGAGGAATCAAGCGATCTCAGCAATTTCTTCACCACCTCATGGTCGGTGATGTCAGTGGCACCAAGTGCTTGAAGCTCATTTGAGATGTCAGTGAGGCGATCGAAGGTTTGTTGAACATTTTCATTGTCGAGTCTTTTGAAGCGGTTGAAGAGATTGCGAAGAACATCAACTCAAGAGTCACGCTGAGTTGAGACTCCTTCATTCACTTTGGACAACCTGTCCCAGATAAGCTTCGCTGTCTCCAAAGCACTCACTCTGCCATACCGTCCTTTGTTAGATGGCCACATATGATATTCTTCGCTTGAGAGTCGAGTTTCTTGAATCTCTTCACATCAGCAGCATTCAGAGAAGGTGTGACTGAGGGAACACCATTTTCCACAACATACCAGAGATCGTTATCAATTGCCTCAAGATGCATTCGCATCTTATTCCAGTAGGGGTAGTCCGTCCCTATCGAAGGTAGGACACCTAGAAGAGATCTTGATCATACCTGCGGTCGACATAACTAAAACTCCAGGCGGTTAAACCAAAATCACATAGAACAAGGGAGTACCTTGCTCTGATAACAATTGAAAGTGCGTTATATCGACTAGAGGGGGGTGAATAGGCGATTTTTATGAAATTCTTCATTGAGGAATTTGCCGGTGAGGAAATTCCTTAGCGAAGAACTACTAGAAGCGGAATAAGTACTCAAAAGTAAACATAATAGAATACAAGCATGGTCATCATGATGAAATGAAGACAGGCACAGAGTACAGGTAGCGTAAGCACATGATGAAGACAAACAGACTGAAGAAATTGAATTGAGGAAATTGAGAAAGTCTTCAGCCAAAGTCTTCAAACACAGATATGAACAAGCACACAACACAGTTATGAGGAAATGAAAGAGTTGAGGAAATAGAACCAGTAAGCTTGGTGAAGACAATGATTTGGTAGACCAGTTCCAACTGCTGTCTCAGTTGTACGTCTGGTTGGAGCGGCTGAGTATTTAAACTCAAGGACACACAGTCCCGGACACCCAGTCCTGAACACGCAGCTCAGGACACCCTGTCCTCACCGTATTCTCCTTGAACTAAGGTCACACAGACCTCGTCCAATCACTCGTGGTAAGTCTTCAGGTGACTTCCGAACCTTCACAAACTTGGTCACTCGGCCATCCACAATTCCTCTTGGATGCTCTAGACCATGACGCCTAACCGTCTGGAAGAAGCACAGTCTTCAAAGGTAACAAGCGTCGGATCCACACAGGATCAATCTCTTCAGTGATGCTCAATCACTTGGGGTTTGTTGGTGTTTGGGTTTTGATTTTTTCCTCACTTGATGATTTTCGCTCAAAGTCCTCGGAGGATGGGTTGTTCTCAAATGACAAGTGTCAGTTTCTCTCGGAGCAGCCAACCAGCTAGTGGTTGTAGGGGGCGGCTATTTATAGCCTAGGGAGCAGCCCGACATGATAAGACATAAATACCCTTCAATGATATGACCGTTAGGTGGATAGATATTTTGGGACAGCTGGCGCATAGCACAGCAACGGTCAGAATTTTGAGTAGCAAAATCCTCAGGGCTATCATGTTCCTCACTGTGTAGGCAATCCGCACTGGCGAATTCCTAACTCCTCTGTCAGAACAAATTCCTCAGAGACCAGAAGAACTTCGTCTCTGTCGCTGAAGAATATGACTGGACTGTATGAGATTTCCAATGGCTTCACTCGAAGGGATTGGTAGGTGTAGGATTTTGAGTTGAGCATCACATGGAAATTTTTCCTTAGTATTTCCTCGACCCCCTTTAACAGTACGGTGTTTCCTATGACTCAGGTAAGAGAAAATGAAACTACGAAAACAAAAGTCTTCACGCTTCATGTTCCTCGAATGAATACCAAGTCTTCAAGGTCACACCAATTTCTTCACTTTCAAAGTCTTTAGAAAGTCTTCAGAGATTTAAAGTCTTCAGTCGAAGAACTTCATTTTTAGGGGTCGACTTTCTCTGTAAATATCAAACTCCTCATAGACTTATAGACCTGTGTACACTCACAAACGCATTAGTCCCTTAACCTATAAGTCTTCAATACACCAAAATCACTAAGGGGCACTAGATGCACTTACACAGACATACCCTTGTCCATCATGGCCACCGAAAGGGGAGTCGCCAACCCCAAGTTGGAACCATATTGATTCGGCACCTCCACCTCCACTGCCGCCGTCGCAACCGGGACGATAGTGTGGCGGGTGTGAGCCGCCGGGGAGCCCGCACCATGGAGCGCAAGCTTCTCCCATGCTGCAGTGTCGATGGATTCGTCGTCCATGCTTGCCTCATTGTCCTTATCGTTCCCCTTGTCGTGGCTCTTGTCCTTGTCTCCATGGTCCGGGTCCTTGTCCTTGGAAGACGGAGGTGGGGGGGCAGCGCCGGTGCAGAGCGATGGAGAGGATCGAGCTTCGGTTCCAGCTTGATGAGGAAGCCCTCTCCATTGAACCAAATCTGGACCTGATACGTCTCCAACGTATCTATAATTTTTGATTCCTCCATGCTATATTATCTACTGTTTTGGACTATATTGGACTTTATTTTCCACTTTTATATTATTTTTGGGACTAACCTATTAACCGGAGGCCTAGCCCAGAATTGCTGTTTTTTGCCTATTTCAGTGTTTCGAAGAAACGGAATATCAAACGGAGTCCAAACGGAATAAAATCTTCGGGAACGTGATTTTCTCACCGAACGTGATCCAAGAGACTTGGACCCTGCTCCAAGGAACAAAAGAGGTGGTCACGAGGGTGGGGGGCGCGCCCCTCCCTCGTGGGCCCCTTGTTGCTCCTTCGGCGTACTTCTTCCTCCTATATATACGCACGTACCCCCAAACGATCAGAACAGGAGCCAAAAACCTAATTCCACCGCCAACTTTCTGTATCCATGAGATCCCATCTTGGGGCCTGTTCCGGAGCTCCGCCGGAAGAGGGCCGTCATCATGGAGGGCTTCTACATCATCCTAGCCCCTCCGATGAAGTGTGAGTAGTTTACCTCAGACCTTCGGGTCCATAGTTAGTAGCTAGATGGCTTCTTCTCTCTCTTTGAATCTCAATACAAAGTTCTCCCCCTCTCTTGTGGAGATCTATTCGATGTAATCTTCTTTTTGCGGTGTGTTTGTTGAGACCGATGAATTGTGGGTTTATGATCAAGTCTATCTATGAATAATATTTGAATCTTCTCTGAATTCTTTTATGTATGATTGGTTATCTTTGCAAGTCTCTTCGAATTATCCGTTTGGTTTGGCCAACTAGATTGGTAGTTCTTGCCATGGGAGAAGTGCTTAGCTTTGGGTTCGATCTTGCGGTGTCCTTCTCAGTGACAGAAGGGGCAGCAAGGCACGTATTGTTCGTTGCCATCGAGGATAACAAGATGGGGTTTATTTCATATTGCATGAATTTATCTCTCTACATCATGTCATCTTGCTTAAGCGTTACTCTGTTTTTAACTTAATACTCTAGATGCATGCTGGATAGCGGTCGATGAGTGGAGTAATAGTAGTAGATGCAGAATCGTTTCGATCTACTTGTCACGGACGTGATGCCTATATACATGATCATGCCTAGATATTCTCATAACTATGCTCAATTCTGTCAATTGCTCAACAGTAATTTGTTCACCCACCGTAGAAAACTTATGCTCTTGAGAGAAGCCACTAGTGAAACCTATGGCCCCCGGGTCTATTCTCATCATATCAATCTCCATCACTTTAATCTTGCTTTGTTTTTACTTTGCCTTTTACTTTTCACTTTGCATCTTTATATCAAAAATACCAAAAATATTATCTATCGTGTCATCCCTGGATCAGTAATGCTGACACCACACAGTACTTGAAGGATTTATAACAGAGTAGCAATCACACCCTTATTACATCGAGTGTCTCAAAAGAGAACTTATTACAATAAATATGGCTTAAGGCCATCTAATAATGATAACAACGGAAGGCTTGGAAGATAAGTGAGTCCATCAACTCCAACGGCATCACTGAGTATAGAACCACAACCTAAGGCACCTTAATCATCATCTGAAAAGTCTGCAACATTAACGTTGCAGCCCGAAACGGGTCAGCACATGGAATATGCTGGCAAAGTAACACATAGAGAGTAATACAAGAATATAGCTATTCTATATGCATATATGGCTGGTGGAAAGGTCTATGGTTACAGTTTTGCGTAAAGCCAATTTTTCCCTACTGCAAAGGAATAAATTTTATTTAACTATCATGGTAGTTGTTAAACATTGAGAATGGTTGACAACATTCTCAATCCCAATTAAGCAACATCATTAAAAACCCAACAATTAACTTTAGAGTAACATGATGAGATTCACATGAAAATCCAGGTACTAGTACTCAAGATGTCCATAACCGGGGACATGGCTAACCATGATTAGTTTATACACTCTGCAGAGGTTTGCGCACTTTTCCCCACAAGACTCGATCTCCTCCGTTGGTTTTCTCGCACTACAAGGTGTTTGAGAAACGGATGACCGAGACATAGTCTTTCAGAAGTGCTAGCACCTTACGAACGGGTAGACCATACCAACCTACATCCCCTACATCTGCTAGTCTACCACTATAAGAGTTCGCACGACTTAGTCAACTATGCTAGAAGCCCATATAGCTTTGTGGCTGCACACCGGAAAAGTTTCTAGAATGAATATTCTCATGATCCCTTTGAGCCTGGGTGGCGGTCCAAAGAAAACAGGCAAGTCCTGGAATACCCAGGTGCCTCAATCCACCCAGATGTGTGTTTAAAGTTTGCCACCTTAGATAAACCATTAATTAAAAATCTCACATCTGTCATGGAATCACTCAGCCAATCCACCTCTACTAGCATAGCATGGCATAATAAGCAAACGCAGAAGTAACTCCCAAAGATTTGATAATAACAGGTAATAGGTACTACCTCATCTACTTCCCATCCCACAATTTAATTAGATCCTAATCATGCAATGTGTGAGGATTGATCTAATGCAATAAAACTGGGTAGTATAAAAGGTATGATCAAAGTGTTACTTGCCTTGCTGATGATCCGCGAAACCTAGCGATTCGAAGTAACAAGCGGCGCACTCCGGGTATTCTATCGCAAACAAACAAACAAGCATACAATAAGTACTCATCTAATGCACAGGTAAAACTCAAATAAGAGATCTAACCAGAAGGTTCAACTTAAGAACTCCGGTTGGCAAAAAGAATCAAATCAACGAACAACGAAAGTCAAACGGCGAAAAGAAACAACTTCGTTCTCATGGATCTAGGGCAAATTTTACAGTAGCAAAACCTTGTTTAAGTTGGTTAAACGGATAGAGGGTTTCGAGACGAAACTCTAGGCGCTTGAATCGCCTGATTCCGATAAACGAGCAAAAAGTTATACTAAAACGAAAATCGGATCAGGAATCGCGATCAGAAAAATCGCGGATTTAATCCGAGAAAGAAAGAGAACGAACAACGATACGCTCGCTAGAACGAACGAACAGACGAACGCTCGCTATTTAAATAAACTGGAAAAACCGATCTATTTAAAAAAACCAAAACTAAAAAAACCAACGAAAACCGATCTTTTTTTTTAAACGACGGCATGAAACGAGGCGCGGCGAACCTCGGCGGCGCGATCCGGCGGCGGCGCGGCGGCGGCGGCGGCGCGGCGGCGGCGGCGCGGTGGCGGCATGGTGGCGGCTAGGGTTTCTCCCGGGGGGCTGGGCCGGCTTATATTGCCTAGTCGGGCCAGAGTCCTAGTCGGACACGGCCCGTTAGGTCGGTTCTTTTTTAAATTATTCCGCTTCGGAAGAAAAATAAAAAGAAATACTAAACGGACTCCAAAAATTCCGAAATAAATTTTCACGGGCTTCTAAAATCAAGCCGCACAAGGTGAACATTTATTTGGGACCTAAATGCAATTTTGAAAAAACGTACATTTTTCCTAAATTCAAATAAAACACCGAAAAACTCCGAAATAAAATCTTATTTGATTTTATTATTAAATCCTCAATATTTCTTTATTTTGGGAAAGTCATTTTATTCCCTCTCTCATATTTTTGATATAGAAATAATGATGATAAAAATAAATAAAATCAAATGATCCTATTCTCAAAATTTGAGAAAACTCAAATATGAAAATAACGAAATCCCAACTCTCTCGTGGGTCCTTGAGTTGCGTAGAATTTCTAGGATCAAACCAAAATGCAAATAAAATATGATATGCAATGATGATCTAATGTATAACATTCCAAATTGAAAATTTGGGATGTTACAAACCTACCCCCTTAAGATGAATCTCGCCCTCGAGATTCGGGTTGGCTAGAAAAGGTGGTAGGGTGGTCCTGTGAGTAAATCTTCTTCTCGTTCCCAGGTGGCTTCATTCTCAATCCAAGCATAATGTTGATACGATCTTTACTATTCCTCGCTGGCGCACCTGACGTCTGAGTTTGAGCTACCCGCGCTGGAGAGCGTTCCCAATGCCAAAAACATTCAATAGAGACAATTCGTCTACCTTTTTTGCCTGTTTAGAGGTTTGGAGAAAAGGAATATCAAACGGAGTCCAAACGGAATGAAACCTTCGGGAAGCGAGGACTGCATGGTTTTCCTATCGCAAACCGAACACCTCAAGAGTCAGAGGATGACTCTGAGATCCTGGTTTTCTCTCTACGGCTCAACGTAATCGGGCTATCCCAATTAACACGCCGCCACGAGCTCGGGAGACTGTAGAAGTGTTTCAGAGGGCGAGGATCTGCGCATGCCGTTCCTCCCAAGCGCGTGCAATGTCCACAGACCATCTTCTCGCGGAGCACGCCTCAGTGAACAGGTGTCTCCTCTCTCTAACCTATGGATAGTCTGCGCGAGGGAACCAGACCATCATGGTCACTTCCTTCCTTCTAACTCCAATGATGACCCTCTGCAGCATCAACACTGGCGGTAATGCGACGGGCGCCAAAGCACGAGAAAAGCGGGGCCAAAACACCACTATTCCAAGCCGCTCCAGCCTGAGACACGCTCACCCATCGATAGGTTTTCACTATGATAATCGTTGGCGGCGGCTGACACGTAGACTTTCTACCTCCATGATATGCCCTTTGGCTTCGCCCGATGTTTGCGGGAGCTCCGAAGTGCTACCGAGGAGATGACAAGTCCCGAGATTTCTTTCACGGGCTTCGGGTGGAAGAGCGTGTTTTCTATGAGGTTTCATACTACTATAGGCTGTCATCAGACCTGGGGACCCCTCACCCCCCCTTGAGAATCCGCATAACTCTTCATGTCTGGACTGGGCTACCTTGAGCCTATCGCGAATCAACTTTCACCTTCTGTTCAGACTCTTTAATCAAGTCAGGTCCAAACAACTGGCGGTCTCCAACTTCGTCCCACGACAACGGTGTCCTGCACCTCCTTCCGTACAAAGCTTCGAAAGGGGCCATCTTTAAACTGGTTTGGTAACTGTTTGTAAGAGAACTCTGCATATGGCAAATTATCGTCCCAACTAGATCCATAATCTAGCGCACAAGCTCTCAGCATATCCTCCAAAATCTGATTGACTCTCTCGGTCTGTCCATCTGTCTGTGGATGAAAAGTTGTACTAAATTCTAGCCTGTACAAAGTTTCGTGCAACTGCTTCCAGAACTTTGAGGTAAACTTGGGTTCCTCTATCTGATACGATACTCCTCGTGAGACATACTCACTGGCTAATCTACTATACTCGATCACTGGTGTGTATCTTTGCATAGATACTATACTGTTCGTCCACTAGCCATGCACTTGTACTCTAGGCGGAGACTCTTTACTTATTCGAGTGTAAATCTTCTTTTGTGGCGGTAGTGGTAAAATAGAGTCGTTATGATTGATGACCTACCCTACAACCCAAATGCAGAGTCATGCTGAATCGAAGTTACTGGGCAATTGGAAAATTATACCATGAGAGGATTAGATCTGCCTGTGATATTATCGCACCATTCTTCCAATATAGTCGGTCTATCTATGATAATATTGTGAATATCTTCTCTGAGATTCTATAATGAGTGTAGTTAGGATCGATAATTCCTTCCTGCAGCATTGCGTCTTCCAATGATCTTTGATGCTCATGCCTTTGGAGCGCTCTATCATGACTAGATTAGTTTATATTCCTATTACGACACACTGGAGCTAAGTAGCTATACATTTGGTTATCGATACTTTTGCCGTGTGTTCTTCCTCGCGAGGCATACTCCACGTATACACGCGGAGGAGTCTACAGGGTGCCAAAGCCACAGATGCTCTCACTTCAGTCATACGCACGGGAAATCGGGAGGAGAGGATAAAACAGAAGAGGGAATAATTTATGACGAATAGTGCATGAAAACTATCCCCTCTACATCATGTCATCTTACGGATGGTATGGTAGGTGGCCCGGGAGAGATTGCAGAAGATAGATAACTGTCACTGTGGCCTGGGTTAAACACTCATGAGATATAATTTGGGCTTAGGAGATGCAGTTGATGAGATTATCAGGCAGGGAGGTAATCGCCAGAAGCATGAAGTATGAGCAGGAATAGGTTTAGACCTATAGAGGTGATCAACACGCAGTACGGATATGGCGAAAGTGGGTACTAATCTAGGGCCATGAGATTTTTATCCACATATTACTTGCGGACGTGAATTGTCCGAGTACCAGGTACATCGTCAGATGCTATATGACCGATTATCCGTTGAGTGTAATTATGATTTCGATTTTGTACTCCCAACATCCATTTCCATCTCAATATAAGGACCTCACTATATCCACTTGGTCATTAAGTGCTGCGAACAAAGATATCACAATGGACTAGGATTCTGTGTGTTTGTCACTGGAGTTCAAGGAGTATGCTATCGATAAGAACCCAAGTTTACCTCAAAGGTTCTGAAAGCTCTCTACCGTATCGTTTATAATAACTTATGCTCTTGAGAGAAGCACGTAGTGGAAGGACCTATGGCCCCGGGTCTCTTTCTCATCTATATAAATCTTCAATCATCCTGGCCATCCGATCTCTTATTGGTCTTCTTAGACGTCTTGTATTATCTTTATGAATCTTCTCTATTCCAGCTCAACTTTGAGCACATCTCACATGAGTAGTTAATCCAGAAATATTATTTATGGTGGAGATATATTAGGTCTATAGGCTTGAGGGACTCATCTTATCCTGTTCCGAGGTTAAGTGAGAACCACAATTGGCCCATATCGACTATAGGTTTCTCTGACCAACAACCGTTCATACCAACCAAGTTATAAGTGGCCCTTTCGAGCTTTGTACGGGAAGGAGGTGCAGGACCACCGTTGTCAGGGAACGAAGTTGGAGACCGGCCATTGTATTGAGACCCTGACTTGATTAAAAGGTCTGACAGAAGGGTGAAGTTGAATCATGATAGCTTCAAGAGAGGGTTCCAGGACAGAAAGACACAGCAGCATCTCTAAAAGCGCCAAGAGACAGTTTACGAAAGTTCTGAGGAGTGAGTGATGTCTGTATGGTCGATTTATTGATGTTTCGTTGCTACTTCGAGGACAAGGCATTTTTAGAGACGTGTAAAGGAGAAGGAGGCGAACTGACTTATATTCGGGAGACCTTATCTCAGGCGAGTTTTGGAGGTATGGAGATGTAGATACCTCGGTTACTCAAAAACTGGAGTACGAGTTGAGAAATTTAGCGGTCTCCCGAAGGATTGTCAGGAGTTTCATGATGTGAGCCACCGTTTCTACAGTTAAAGAATGTCACCGCAAGATGGCTGACATACTGTTGAAGTAACGACGCTAAGTTGTCCGTTCTACGAGTATACATCATTCTTTCTCAGCTCTTTTGGATAATACCCATTAGACAGCGTCAACGGTATGGGAGTAACACAAGTAGAGTAATACCCTCGAGGCAGTTCCACTTCGCGACGTACAGACGACAGATATATGAGGGCCTAAGACTCAAACTGGTTGATCACACAGTTTGTCAGATAGGAGCAGCCTACCGAACACGGTAAGGATGAACGCCTTACTAGTGGGGAAGACGAAAGATGGATGAATATTTTAGCCGCACACAAAGACGGACACTACTAGCACTCTTTCTAGCCCTAACTCCCGAACCGGAGGGCGAGATTCATCTATCGGGTCACTCTGGTTAACATACCCAAGTGCATCTTTCGGATGTATAACATAGATCATCAATTGCATTACAATCATAATTTGGATCTTCCGAGAGCACTCTGAGGTATTGATCACATAGGTAGAAGTTCTTAGACAATTATGACCCACGCAGAATAGCTCTAGCGCCATATTCTGCTATTCATGTTCTATTTCATGAGATAGATTTAGCTCAGCTTCTTGAGGGAAGTATGCGCTCACATTTGTATGAGACCTTGGATGTCTATTAGATACTAGCCCATATATCATATTATTTCTCTATTAAGAATAACTCGAAATCACGGACAAGGAGATAAGAAAAGCTGTAGGAGTTTGCCAGACCCTCAAGAGAAGACAGTGAAGGAAAGTATATGACGAATTTAAAGCCAGAGGTGTATAAAATGCAAATAAGATTTATTTATCTGAGGAGTTTTCGGGAAGTGATTTTTATTCGGATTTAGAAATAGATAGTGGCGATATGACTGGTATTCCTCACACATATTTTGATTAACACCAAGAATAATGCTTACCTAGTTGTGCGCGTTGCACGTTTTAGAACAGGGTGAGAAGTTATTTCGGGAATACTCTTGAGCCGAAGGTCCGTTTAGGGTATTCTCCTATTGTAGTATTTTCTTTCACGACCTAATAGTCCGTAATAGGAGAATATTGAAAAAAAACACAGTATATCACGACGAACACTAGATAGGCGGAGCACCACGATGGTTCCGGTTTCAGGCTTGCTCCGGAACTAGCAATTATGACTATCGGAGACACGGATCACAGGACACACCTCGCGCTCAGACTGAGGAAACGGGCCGCCACAGTGCCGCCACCCTCAATCGCCGCCGCCGAGCCAATAGGTGCACCCATATGTTGACATTGCGGCGTAGTCCCCCCTTCCGTGCCGCGCTTCCCGTTGCCGGTCGGTCCGCCGCGGAATTCGCCGCGAGGTTTTCAGCCGTGAGTAGAATGGCCCTCGTTTTCCATGCCGTCGTTATAAAAGATCGAGGTGTTTCGTATGGTTTTTTAGTTTTTGGTTATTTTAAATAGATCTGGTTTTCAGTATTATTTGTAAAATATAGACGACCAGTGACTATCCGGAAGTTCTGTGATCCTGGCTGCTACGTCGTCCTGTATCTTAGGAGCGAGACGAGCAGTGAGTCACTTTGTTCGTGTCTGATGCGAGTGATCAGGTCGTTTGCCATTTTTGGCTCTCGGATATAAATCCGCGATTAATCTCTCGAACGTCTCCACCAGCGAGAATGGTGCGTGGAGTCACGATTTTCGTTTAGTAAACTTTTGCCCTCCTCTGAGCGGATGAGAGCCGATATATTCAAGCCGGACTCATGAGATTCACCAGTCATCTCCGGCGAATACACCACTCTATCCAGTTAACTCAATGTTATAGCACAAGTGATATTTGCTGCTATAATGAAACACATGGCATGCTTATAGCCTATGCCATCAAAATTTGCCCGCCCCTAGCACCAGAGGACAGTCATTTTACTTAACATCTCGTGCTCGCCTCGGATTTTCTTGTGCTTCTCTTTGTTGTATCGCTTCAGATTTGATTCTTTTTGCCAACCGGAGTTCTTAAGTTGAACCTTCTGGTTAGATCTCTTATTTGAGTTTTACCTGTGCATTAGATGAGTACTTATTGTATGCTTGTTTGTTTGTTTGATGAGATAGTTTTGCGATACCCGGAGTGCGCCGCTTGTTACTTCGAATCGTTAGGTTTCGCGGATCATCAGCAAGGCAAGTAACACTTTGATCATACCTTTTCTACTACCCAGTTTTATTGTATTAGATCAATCCTCACACATTGCATGATTAGGATCTAATTAAATTGTGGGATGGGAAGTAGATGAGGTAGTACCTATTACCTGTTTTTATCAAACCTTTGGGAGTTACTTCTGCGTTTGCTTATTATGCCATGCTATGCTAGTAGACGTGGATTGGGTGAGTGATATCCATGACAGATGTGAGATTATTTAATTAATGGTTTATCTAAGGTGGCAACTTAAACACACATCTGGGTGGATTGAGGCACCTGATGTCTATCCAGGACTTGCCTGTTTCTTTTGGACCGCCACCCAGGCTCAAAGGGATGAAGACTATTCATACTAGAAACTTCCGTGTGCAGCCACAGCTATTATGGGCTCTAGCATAAGTAAGTTGGTCGACGAGAGTGTTGATGCGAACTCCATTATAACAATAGAGCAGTAGCATCTCAGCAGATGATGGAGTGGTAATTATTAGGTCAAATCTGTTCTGTTTAACGCACCAGCTCCATGTCAGTAAGGTGCTAACTGCTGACACTAAGTAACCTATAATGATTCATCTCCGTCATATCCTTTGTGGCTTGTTGCGCGTTCACAATCATAGATACACCGGCTCGTAGGCGGAGCAGAGAGATGAGACATAAACGGAAGGCCGAATCGAGTCTTGGTGGGGGAACACGACAGCGAGTACTCTTTGGAAGAGAGATGTAAATATCTACGAGGCATAGACATGGATTCAGAAAAACATAGACCAGGGTCAAAAATAAATCCAGTCTTGTGAGGTTAAATCTAGTAACACTATGGTATATCAATATCGCGATCGAACTAAGTATTAACTAACATGAGTATGAGTCTGGTATGGTTTTCGAGGTTTTGCTGTATGAGAGTAATGCTTAACAGTTGGTGAGAGACTTCGAGAGCACATGTTTGATCAGCGCGCTATATAGATATCGTTCTAGAACACCTGATTCGGATAAGTTCGTACCATAATAATTGTACTTCCTTCTAGAATGAGGCTATGGAGGGAGAAGTAGGCGCTCCTGATATCAGCACTGGTAAACAGTAGGTAAACGCGACAAGCCTTTCAACTCGATGAGCTCCCAGATTGTCGAGTATTCTGAATAGACAGTTGACCTATTCCATTATAGTATACATGAAGTCCTCTTATTTGCACAAAATTGCACCACTCGCGTGTTCTGGAAGAGCTCGTTTAACCGGAGGCGCGGGCTCCCAACGTGTAATGAGGCAGACATGTACCTACGACGAGTACGGACAGATTACGGAAGTTTTTAGAGGGCAGCGGGATCAAGGGAATTCTATATGCGGTTCAAGAGTCAAGGCTGGGAGGTTCGATACACGATGCTAGTGGAAGACCCTGCGTAGCTCGATGTTATCGGTATCTCTATGAAGGCCTCCTGCTGTATATTACCGAATCCGATAGCGTAAGAGCCAACATATATGTAAAAGATAGTATGGGTTTTCCTTTGTGTCTGTATTATTATCGACTGACCCACTCGCATGTTTATAGAACAGGAAGAGTTGTGGATTGCCCGCTCAAGTCTGCGCATCATACATAAACCTCCGAGTGTTAATCTAGTCGAGTGGTGTGCTAGCATTTACGATAATACGATCCTGAAGATTCCATGCGGATGGACAACCCGGGGAGCAACAAGAGGGATATCATATAAGGCTTTGAGAGCTTTTAAGTTCTTCAAGAATAAATGAATACAGAGTAAAACAAGTAAAAAGCAAGGGCTAATTTATATATAGTGCGAATGGATGTGAAATATATAGGTGAGACACCATACAGAATAGACACAGCAGGCCAATAGATAGGAATTCATCTTAGTGAAATATCAGAGACTCACAGGAAGCATATGTCCTTAGGTCTTACTTACGCGTGTGGAGCGATTGGAGCTCATATTTATAGACTAGAGCAATTGACCAAAATGCTAATTGAATGCGATCACACGATGAGTTATGAGAATATCTAGGCATGATCATGTATATATAGGCATCACCGTCCGTGACAAGTAGACTAGATCGAAACGATTCTGCATCTACTACTATTACTCCACTCATCGACCGCTATCCAGCATGCATCTAGAGTATTAAGTTAAAAACAGAGTAAGCCTTAAGCAAGATGACATGATGTAGAGAGATAAATTCATGCAATATGAAATAAACCCCATCTTGTTATCCTCGATGGCAATGATACAATACGTGCCTTGCTGCCCCTTCTGTCACTGGGTAAGGAACCGCAAGATCGAACCCAAAGCTAAGCACTTCTCCCATGGCAAGAACTACCAATCTAGTTGGCCAAACCAAACGGATAATTCGAAGAGACTTGCAAAGATAACCAATCATACATAAAAGAATTCAGAGAAGATTCAAATATTATTCATAGATAGACTTGATCATAAACCCACAATTCATCGGTCTCAACAAACACACCGCAAAAAGAAGATTACATCGAATAGATCTCCACAAGAGAGGGGGAGAACTTTGTATTGAGATTCAAAGAGAGAGAAGAAGCCATCTAGCTACTAACTATGGACCCGAAGGTCTGAGGTAAACTACTCACACTTCATCGGAGGGGCTATGATGATGTAGAAGCCCTCCGTGATGACGGCCCTCTTCCGGCGGAGCTCCGGAACAGGCCCCAAGATGGGATCTCGTGGATACAGAAAGTTGCGGCGGTGGAATTAGGTTTTTGGCTCCTGTTCTGATCGTTTGGGGGTACGTGTGTATATATAGGAGGAAGAAGTACGCCGGAGGAGCAACGAGGGGCCCACGAGGAAGGGGGGGCGCCCCCACCCTCGTGACCGCCTCTTTTGTTCCTTGGAGTAGGGTCCAAGTCTCCTGGATCACGTTCGGTGAGAAAATCACGTTCCCGAAGATTTTATTCCGTTTGGACTCCGTTTGATATTCTGTTTCTCCGAAACACTGAAATAGGCAAAACAATTCTGGGCTGGGCCTCCGGTTAATAGGTTAGTCCCAAAAATAATATAAAAGTGGAAAATAAAGCCCAATATAGTCCAAAACAGTAGATAATATAGCATGGAGCAATCAAAAATTATAGATACGTTGGAGACGTATCAGGTCCAGATTTGGTTCAATGGAGAGGGCTTCCTCATCAAGCTGGAACCGAAGCTCGATCCTCTCCATCGCTCTGCACCGGCGCTGCCCCCCCACCTCCGTCTTCCAAGGACAAGGACCCGGACCATGGAGACAAGGACAAGAGCCACGACAAGGGGAACGATAAGGACAATGAGGCAAGCATGGACGACGAATCCATCGACACTGCAGCATGGGAGAAGCTTGCGCTCCATGGTGCGGGCTCCCCGGCGGCTCACACCCGCCACACTATCGTCCCGGTTGCGACGGCGGCAGTGGAGGTGGAGGTGCCGAATCAATATGGTTCCAACTTGGGGTTGGCGACTCCCCTTTCGGTGGCCATGATGGACAAGGGTATGTCTGTGTAAGTGCATCTAGTGCCCCTTAGTGATTTTGGTGTATTGAAGACTTATAGGTTAAGGGACTAATGCGTTTGTGAGTGTACACAGGTCTATAA